>NW_026921290.1:0-150000 GCF_032062105.1 Saccostrea cuccullata
ATTTTCATTTAAATTTTCATATGTTTACGTGAAATTCATTAGATTTAACAAAAATTTAATAAAATTTAACCTTCACAATATTCTGATTTCTCTTACAAAGAAATATCGCATATAATAAATAAACTTAAACTCCAGTTGTTAAGATGGAATGTAATAAGAGAGGTAATACTGATGTTGTTTCACTGACCGTTGATTTAGTTCCTACAACTAGGAATTGTATCTTGGTGAATATTTTTAAGCCTTTAGCGTATGGTATGGCCCTATCCTATTGAAATTTATAATGGTTTATAGCATAGTATGATCGTATATTGGTGAACTAATAGGCTCTAGGACAATATTGATATACCATGGTGACCTGCATTGTAGGTATTAGTACAATTATTCTGCGTCGGGGAAATTTTATACAGTAGAATCCTTGGTGACCATTGTAAACTTTAGTTTACCATAGTTAAGTATAGTTAACTATAGTTATAACTTTGAAAACTTTACTTTGGTTTACTTAAGTGATCATTTTGACAAACTTTATCGAAAACTTTAACATTTTGATAAACTTTGGCGAAAACTTGACACTTAGATAAACTTTGGCGAAAACTTTGACACTTTGATTACTTTGGCTAACACTTTGATTACTTTGGCCAATACTTTAACACTTTGATTACTTTGGCCAACACTTTGATTACTTTGGCCAACACTTTGATTACATTGGCCAACACTTTGGCCAACACTTTGATTACATTGGCCAACACTTTTGACACTTTGTTAAACTACGGTGATCACTTTGGAACTTTAGTCAAAACTGTAAAACTTTGATTTACTGTAGTGATCTCTTTAAAACTTTGATTTACTATAGTGATCACTTTAAAAACTTTGATTTACTATAATGATCACCTTGAAAACTTTGATTTACTATAGTCATACTGTGATAACTTTGACACTTTGATAAACTTTGACAAAAACTTTGGTTTACTATAGTGATCACTTTGAAAACTTTGATTTACTATAGTGATCACTTTAAAAATTTTGATTTACTATAGTGATCACTTTGAAAACTTTGATTTACTCTAGTGATCACTTTGAAAACTTTGATTTACTATAATGATCACTTTAAAAACTTTGATTTATCTATAGTGATCACTTTGAAAACTTCGATTTACTATAGTTAAGTAAAGTAATCTATAGTTCACTATAGTTTTTTTGTTAGGGTAGAACAGAAGGATCCTATCTTGTTGACCTTTTCCAGGCTTTAACACATTATGATCCTATCTTGTTGACCTTTTAAGCTTGAAGACAGTATAATTTATCCTTTTTAAAGGCTTTAAAACAGCATGATCCTATCTTTTTGACTTGTTTTACAGGCTTTAGCCCAGTATGATCGAGGTCCGTATCCTCCGAAGAAGCCTGTAGGAGGTATCACTATACACATTTATCTCTCTCACCTCTCTCTAGCTCTCAAGAAGTTATAATTCTGTATAGAAATGTAATAAAATTCTGAATGGGAAACTTCCTTTCATATAAGGATGTTGAGATTTTAAAAGTATACAATATCATTTTGCATCGTTTACTTTGGAAAAATTAAAACAATTCCTAAAGTGTAATACTTTTTCCTATTTTGCTAAAATCTATAATTCAAACCAATTGTCTTTTGCTTTACAGAACTGTTTTAAAAATTTGTTATAAGAAGACAATCCTTAGGGATTAACCAACGTTTTTTTTTCTTAAAAAAAAATCATTTTGAAAGCTTGTTTCTTCAAACACCCATGTAATCTTGAAGTAAATTCCACACCAGAAATATTTGTAACTTCAACTTGCTCTCGTTTTAGTATGCATTCTAAATGATGGCAGAACGTACAAGGTAGGAGAGAATTTTCCCGCCGGTGACGGCTGTAACGGGTGCACCTGCCGCTCCGACTTAAGCGTCGTGTGTACCTTAATAGATTGTGGAGGAAGTGAGTAGCATTTACTGAACGTTTGTTACATGTAGATTAATAATACCAAAAAATCAACGCGAGTTAAATATTTAAAAGTTTACATCGAATGTTCCATCCATTACACCAGGGGAAAGTATGTGATCTGTTGAAGTTTGTGTTGTGTGTGGTTTTTTTTTGGGGGGGGGGGTTCAGTTGTGTTTTTTTTTTGGGGGGGGGGGGAGAAAAAAAATCACTGTATTAATGAAATTATTCAGGTATCTTTTCTGTTTTAGATCCCTCGGACGTTTGTTCTCAACCAAAGGTCGTGGGTCCTTGTAAAGCTTTAATAAGGCGTTGGTGGTACAACAAAAGAACGAACCGCTGTGAAAGATTTAACTATGGCGGGTGTCAGGGAAATCAAAATAACTTTGAATCCAAGAAGGGATGTGAAAACCGCTGCAAGAGGAGAGCATGTAAGTTTGAACTTAAACTTGAGGTACTGTGAGCAGTGAGCTCACTAAATGATACACCCCGCCTCCCATATGAGTAGTATAAGGGGTCTAGATAGCCCGGAAGATTCTGATTGGCTGAGAGAAATCACGTGATCAGTTCTGATTGGTTGAGGGGATAGGTGGGTCAACTGAGTGCAGTCCTAACCCTAACTAACCCTAGCCCCCTAACCCTAACCCTAGCCCCTTAACCCTAACTAACCCTAACCCTAACCCCCTAACCCTAACCCTAACCCTAACCCCTAACTAACCCTAGCCCTAACCCTAACCCTAACCCTAAGTAACCCTAACCCCCTAGCCCTAACTAACCCTATCCCCCTTAGCCCCTTCTAACCCTAATCCCTTTTTTAACCCTAACCTATCCTATCCCCTAAATACGGGGTGCTTACATTGTTTACATGGGTACGTAGGTACTACTTTTTTTTTGTTTTTATGCTGACTATACAGGTAAAAAATGCGCCGTGTGCAAAAGACATTGCAAGAATGTGATTATGACGTCACGCTTCAGAGTCTAGACAGTCTAGCCTAACCGGTTTGAACTGGTTTTAGTGAAAACAAGAACACAGATTTTGATTTTTCAATTTTATTCAGAATGAAAATACAATTATACACTGTCTTCTTAATTTTTTCCCTCTCCTTTTTCTTTAGATTGTTTTTTCTTCAGGCGATAAAGGGATGCGACAATATACATACACTTTATAAATAGGCCTATCTGTAAAAAGTCCTTGAAGGCTGTTTTCTTTCCGAAACCTCTTTTCTTCCAATTGATAAAAACACAATCCAAGTTGAATTTTCCAGGAACTCTTCTCCAGTATTGTATAAGGTTCACTCATGATCTTCAATTGGTATTTTTGATAACCATCATATCCATTTTTTCTCTCCTTCAGACAGTATTTTTCCTCTCTGGTGTCATGATTTTTTTCATAATCTTCAGGATCCAATTCCACTCTTTTTACCAACCAAAATTTTTTGTACTTTAAATTCGGTGGCCATTTTAAATAATTTCTGTTGCGTTTATAAAAATCCTGGATGGCTTCTTCTTTAATTTTCATCCATTCTCCAAAACGTTCTCCGTTAATAGACCAACAATACTCCATTTCCTCTGTCATATTTTTTGTCTGCTCCATTTTTTTTTTACCTGTGTCCAATTCCAAGTACTCACACAGAATGATCATCAATGTCCAGCGCTGGTTTATATATATAGCTTGGATTTATTTTAGGGTCGTGTGCAAAAATACCTTTTACCTACGTTTTTTTATGCTGACTACACAGGTAAATACTTGGCACCGATTCAAGTTTGTTTAGGACCGTGTGCAAAAAATATGCTGACTACACAGGTAAATACTTGGCAGCGATTCAAGTTTGTTTAGGGCCGTGTGCAAAAAATATGCTTACCTATGCATTGTGACGTCATCCATGTCAGCGAGCTACCCTATACATTATGACGTCATACACTTGTAAAATTAAAGTTTCATTTTCACTTTTGTTTCTAAGAAGTCAACTTAGATTTTCAAAAAATGTAAGACTATCTTTTGTTTTTCCTCTCTTTTACTTTGATGATTTTCCTACTGTGAAGCTTTCCATGTATAAAGCTCAATTTTTCCATGACCACGGAAGTAAACATCCTGATGCATTCTTGTCATGTGAATGTTGAGAGCGTGTTCATTTTTGAAATCTCCTTTCTGACAGACCTATTCCACAGGTAAGTTTGTCTTATTTTTGTTTACATTTCCTATATGAAGGTCATCTTTGTATTTAACCATGATTATGTAAAGTTCTGTTTTGAATGTAAATGTACTATATTTATCCTCATTTCATGTGATTTACAGTTGTTTAGCCTGCATGTAACTCAGAGTGCATTTAATAATTCTTTGATGGGTCATTCTATGATTGAATTTCAATCAGAAAAATGTTCACTAAATTTTGGTAAAATACATGGTATCTTTTACATTTCTATCCCTTTTGTCTGTAAATTACTTTGCTTTACTTACATTGTTAAATGAGGTTAATTGTGTATCACTGAATTGTATGATTTTTTTTCAGGATCAGCTGAGATGTTATTTCACTGGATTATTTAATGGATAGACTTATTGGGCATATAGTTGAATATCTCTGGTAAGTTTGTCTTGTTTTTTTTAATTGTTTATACTTTTCCTATGAAGGTCATCTTTGCATTTAAGCATGATTATATGGTTAATTTAATTACTGTGTAATACTTATGTGATCTGTTGTCTCTAACTTACATTCATATAAGAACACTCTTATTTAACCTAAAATATATTAACACATGATTAAGGGATTTTCAGAATATTAATAAGTCCTTTTGTATAAATTATATGATTTAATTTCATAATTCATTATGTATGTTACCCATGGCCATGGAATTCAGACTTACTAAATGGTGATCAAAGAGATATTAATTAGGAATCTAATAAGAGAAAAGGAGGAAGTTACAAAAGATTTAATTCTAAGTTATTTACTTTTTGTTTTGATTCTAAATATGTGTGATATATGGTATACATATATTTTCATTTTCACTTTTGTTTCTTGGTAATGAGCTTTTCAAAAAATGTAGGACTACATGTTGTACTGTGATGATGCTAAAAAAGATGTATTTTTCTGTATGCAGTACTGACAGATATTAAACCAAAATTGAATCTGCTGTTAATAAAAAGTCTTTTAGTGTCTAAATAATTAATTTGATAATCATTTTATTTGTAATATTGATACAGTAATTGTGCTTTTTTTATTATCTAAAGATAACATGATGAACTTGTCTCATCTGGAGTTAATGTTAAAAACAATTTGTTTTGAGATTAAAAACAAACATTTTCATGAACTTTTTTGGCATTGTACATGTTTGTTCAATTTTTAAACATGCATTGTTTCACACAGTACTCTGTCATATTAACAAAATGGTTTTATTTCTACAGTCCTCAACCTGGAAGATATGTATTGTTCCTAACCATCTATAATCCATTCTCTATGAAGTTCAGACTGTCTGCTCTTCCTTTGGAAATACACAGTTAGTCAACCAACATAGAAACACACAAACTTGAAGGTAAAGTTTCAATGAGATACAATTGTAATATATATTTATTTATTTATTATTTTATTTATTTTTTTTACATGTGCATGTTTATAATTTTGAATTGATATGTAAATGATATATTTAAATAAAAAGGGCTTGGTGGTCATGGTCATTTTTAGACTATATTGATCTCCTTTTAGAAGAAGAAGAAGAGCTCCATTTCAATATATATACAAAAATGCATGATCAAAGTTTGAAACTAAAATGTATGAAAGTTTTCTTTGCCAAATGATAGTTAACAGCTGAAGATAGCATATCTATAGAATAAGTTAAATATGGCTAATTTGTAACCCCCCCCCCCCAACTTCCTTAATATCATAGTTGGTAAAGATAGCAAGTTTTGACTCCAATTGCTGATGAATTCTGAATTTCCCATTTAATATTAACATTATATCACAGGGAAAGAATACTATAATGTAGCACATCAGGATGACCAGAAAAGAAATCTTAATGACCCTCTTGACTATGTATAAAGATTGTAACCTTATAACTGATGTAAGATGATCTGATTGTGTGGAAATAAAATTCCCTGGTGTTTCTACTACCCAAGATCTTCTTATGAGTGCATGGGACTGTTGTAAACCTTATCCTGTTTATAAAAATAATACCTTGGAGCATGACACTTTATTCATAAAAGGTACTTTCAATATCATTTCTATGAGTTTGTGTTCTTTCTTTTTAATAATGTAGTAATGAATCCAAGTGTTATATCTCCTTTAACCTCATTAATATGTATGCTTCCAAAATCTTAGATCTGTCTGTATTAAGTTTCTTCAGCTCTTTGAACACAAATACCCTGATTCAATCTTTTGAGGTAAACATCCTAGAGACATCATAGATGATTATCAGAGTGTATATATCACAATCTTGACCATAAGGTCAATTTAAATGGTCAAAGGCACAACAAATAAAAGTGAAAACTTTTTTTTCTTTTTTTTTTAATCAGAATACATAATTTTGTAATAAACAAACACTGGAAAGTTACTCTCATAATGAGCCTTAATGTCTTCCAAGAGTTCAGTTTGGACTCCCTCCATTAATCCTTGTATCTTCTCCAATGGTTTTGTGGGCTAAAATTCATGTGTCTTTAACAACATTTTTTTACTGACAACTGTTTTCTCTTATCATCTATAAACTTGACTTCTTCTTCTCTAGTCAAAGGTCTTTCAGGGTAATCCAAGTAATTCTTACCTTCTATGGGTAATAAAAGGTTATATTCCTCATTGGCTTCTTCTTCCATCAAGGGAGGTGGTATAAATTCTACAGGATGTTCTACCATCAAGGGAGGTGGTATGATATCTTTTCCTCCCTCCTGTTTAAGTAACCATTCACTTTCCTCTAATCTAGAGTTTTTACTCATTTCTTTGCTGAAGCTGTTCCCCATAATGAAGCCAGTTCACAACTGAGGTCTGTTTATACAAATGTTTACTATTTTATACTTTTTTTTGGTCTATATTTAGAATTCCATCAAGCTTATATTACATTGAAAAAAATTTTAACTAAGATATTATTTTTTATTATTTTTCAGGATTCTCTAGTGAGGGCTTATGGAAATGATCTATGTCTACTCTCAGAATGGTGAAAGACTATCAGATTATGCAAAGACTAACAGAATATCCTCTCTTGGAACAATGAAACAAGAAAATCAAACAGGAGGTGGATGGAGGATTTAAGAAGAACAGAGATAAATATAATTTCCAACGAATTTAACCAGTACGATCATAGACTGTGGTTTACAGGATGACAAAGTAACAGGATTGTATCATTTTACTGTCAGACACTGACTATGGATAAGATGTACCCATTTATTAAACTGAGATCTAGTCAAATCAAGTATTGAGAACATGATTTTCTGAAAGCATGAATTTAATCTCACCATCTTCAAAGTATCTGAATGTGACTTTTATTTTTTTACCAATTTCTATTGAAGACTGTTGTTATGTATGAGAAGTATACATTTAAACCTTTTATTTTTCATCTTATTTCTATAACCCCTTAGAAATTACATAGATATCCAGATGCTATATTTAATGTAATTATTACTTTCCTGGAAATGTAAATATATTTTATTTGTGTATATGTGTGTATTGTGGCCTATAATGAAATTTAGAAATTGAAATATGTAAAGGTCCCTTAATATCCCACATCAAGATGTAGGTGCCCAATAATCTGTGATGCAATAATATCTTGAATATTATTTATCATCTCATACACTTCATATGCTTACTACACATATCAGGTTATAGTAATACACATAGTTTTATAGGATAATTTGTCATGGTCAAAGCATGAGATTATTGAGATGACTACATTTGAAAATAATTTGTAACATACAAACTTCACATCATTAGTAAAAAATGAATAGGAGATTTTCTATAGATTTTTGGATCATTTACTCCTGAGTAAAAGTTAGTTCCTGAGATTACTGATATGAATCATTTAATGCAATAACTTCAAAATTGTGTGATAACTTATAGACTTTATAAAAATTAGTTGTAAATTCTTAGGAAAGAATTAAAATATTAATCAAATGTACAATGTCCAAGGGTGTTTATTTAAATATTATTATGTAATATCTTGGGTTTCTGTTTATTTATCATATTCAAATTGAAGACAGTTGTTATGTCTGGTTATTATACATTGGATCCTTTATTTTTAATTTCTACAACCCCCTAAAAATGACACAGATATTCAGAAGCTAGCTTTGGTGTATTTTTTTTTTTACTTTCCTGGAACTGTAAATACATTTTGTTTGTGTTTGTCCTATTTTGAATTTAATAGGTCTCAATAAGACCCCTCCCCCCATAAAGATGCATGTGTCCTATAATCTGTGATAATATGTTGAATATTTTTATTATTCCATAAATTTTATTCTTACTACACATGTAGTGTTTGGAGTAATGCACTTAGTTGTATAGGACAATATTCAAGGTCAAAGCATGAGATTATTGAGATAACTACCTTTGTCAATTATTTGTAACCTTCAAACTTTACATCTTAAGTGAAGAATGGATAGGAGATTTTCTATAGATTTTTGGATCATTTTCCTACAAGATAATATTACTGACTTGAAACATTTCATGGTGATTTACATACCTGCAGTCATAAATAGATACATGTAGGCATGGGGTAGACTCCTATAGATTTTAAGATCTTCATTCAAAAGTATGGAAAGTTTTTAAGTTTGAAAGATTAAATGTCAGCATATCATTTGCTTGTGAATTTAAAATAAATTCAAACATATACATCTTTAGATGATAACTAGTTATTTCAATTCCTGGACTTTCTGTCTTGATATTTTCCTTTATTATCTGTAAAATTTAATGATTGCTTTTTAGTTTAGTTGAACTAGTTTCTTATTAGCATGTGAAAATGGCATCATCCAAATAAGTTCATCTACATTTTATATGTAGGAGAGAATTTTTCATCACAGGGAAAGAAAGAGATTGTCTTGTATAATATAATGCATTGGTACACAAAAATATCTTTCAATTTCTAACATGTTTCATTTTTGTTACGTGGAATAAGTTCTGTTGATTTCCTACCAAAGACATACTAGTACAGTAATAAATGTATATGATGTGTCAAAAAAGCATGTGGAAACCTGATAACTTTATCATTTCTGATTAAAAATCAAATTATGAGTTTCATCTCTGTTACATTATTTAAAAAATTCTAAGTAGGGCACACACCAGAAACTCTTAAAATTATTATATCAGGGTTTAACACAACAATTCCAAATGATTTTTGAACGCTTTTCATGTATCAGAAAGACAAAACAGAATGTTTGTTCACAGATGTTCCAAAGGAAAACAAACACAAAGAAATGATTTGTAATGTTCTTTATGTGATTCATGTAAAATGTATTTTAAAAGTGTACCCTAACATTCATCTTTTGCATAAATACATTTTTTGTGGAGAATTTCTCATAACTTTGAAAAAAGTAGTCTTATTGTATAATAGGGTTAGCTTAAAATCTTGTAGACTTTAAAGTTGTATATGATGTGTTACACATCTTACATATGTAACCATTTCAGGGTTTTCAGCATATATTGTAGTTTTGTCTTAAATTTGTTTGTTCATGTAATCAATAATTTGCTAATACTCAAATTAGGAAATATATGAGAGAATAAACAAGAAAATCAGGTTTAAAAAATGTTTTTTACTACAAAGGGGTTAGTCAATATATTGAATCTATAAGTACATTTAGTCTATACACTTAAGGTATTTTTGTATGAAATAAACTTACATTTGAGCATTTTTAGACAATTGTTAACATTACTTGAACCAGTTTTAAAAAAATGATTAGATTCACTGTCAGCATGTTATTTCATATAAAATAAATGAGAAAACAATTTTATTTGAGTCAGTTTTTTTTTTATGTAAATAAAAAAGCATTGGAAGTTGGGAATATTTCACAAAGTTGATTGAGCATAATTCTCACTAGGACAGTAGTATAATGATTTAAGCATTAAAGAAACCATTTCATATTTCAATATACAAACCATGTTTAGTCAAGCAGTATATAGTTTACTCTTGCCAAAAAGTAAATGGTATCTCTATTCAGGGTCAATCCAAAGGTAAAAAAGAAATGAAAAAATATATTTCTATTTATGTATCAAACATGTAGGTATTATTGCCATAAATTCACTGTATTCATTTTTTGTTCTCTTTCTATGTATGAATATCTCTGATTTAGGCAATCAGAATACAAGAAGTAAATGAGTTATGTCAAATGATGAAGGTATACACCAGAAAATTAACATGGACAGAGAATTCTGAGTTTCCCTCAAATATGGCCGCCAAGTGATGTGAAATAAAAACAAAATGTGGATTCATCTATTAGGATTGAGACTTGTACATATTATGAATGATGGGTACTATGACATTAAGAATGACATGAAAGAAATAAGTTCGATTCAATTATATGAACAGTTCTTAATCCATACAGTCAAAATGGAAGAAATATTTTACTTTATAGGCATAAAGTAACAAACACTTACCCAATGCATCAAAATTTTACTTTTTGAAGAAAAGGAACCTTACTTACTTTGTTGAGTTGACATATTTTTTGTTTGACAGGTAGACTAATAGTTTCTGACTAGTATAATGAGAACTTTTTATTTAAGAGTCCTCAGATTATTCTGATATTCTGGTTAAGATATCTGTATGACATCAATTAATTTGTTCATACAAAGGGATAAAAGCTTTTTTCCAGGTTTCCTCTTTACTCAGATTAGATTGTGTCTTGTTAATATATCCAACATATAAGATACTCATCAAAGTTACACAAAAGGTAAATAAATGACCTTATTAAGTTTTTAGTCAAAAGGTCAAAGTGAGGAGGACATCTGCTAAATTTAATTATTTAGTTAATATTCATCAATGGATAGGTTAATTAAACAAACTTCATATATTTTTGAATTTTTAGGTTAAAGATCAGCACAATTTTTTGCTATACCATTGTTTTCCATGAATATCTTAACACCTCACTTTTGACTTTTCAGGTTAAAGGTCAATGTATTCCTACTACATTAAAATCTTCATTATTTAAGGATCTCAGAGTGATATTTTTTTATTTGTAAGGAATTAGGTATAAAATCTCAGACTCTTTCTATAATATGTCACTGAATGGGCTTCTTCATTTTAGAGAGTTTTACGAGCAAAATCATATACTGACTTTCAATCCTTCAAAACACAATATGTATATTTAAATCTTGAGATTCAGACTTTTTCAGACTTTTAGGTTTTCAGACTTTTAGGATTTCAATTTTAAAAACTTTCAGACTTTTAATCTTTTAAAACTTTCAATCTTGAGGACTGAGTATTTTTGATATTCATTTGGTATGCCATGTCTTTTAAATCATTACCATTAATCCTTAGTCATTCAAACTTTTCATATATGTAATACCAGAGTGTGAAAGTAACAGTGTATGTGCAATCTTCTTACTGTTTATCTAAAATTACTGATTTTAATACAGTCAAATAAAATTTTCTGATGATGGAAATTTCCAAAACTGTCTGACTTATACATATTTAAAGTTCACACTGTTGAATATCCATAAATATCAAAATATAATGATTCAGCATTAGCTATCATTCATACACTTGTTGAAATTCCTCATGCAATTTTGAAGAATCTCTGTTCTAAAGGATGCTAAAGACAAAAGATCCATACATTTCCAAGTAGTCATAATGTTTTAAAACTATATGTATCCACATTAAATTAAGGAACATTGGACCCCCCCCCCTTTTTTTCCTTTATAACTCATGACATTTCATGTAGATAGTGGGTATGATGTGTAAAATAATCTTTTTATGAAAAGAGGATGGTGTAAAAGTTACTCTTACCCCACACCCAAGGGGAGTAGGGAAGGGGGTTGAATCCCTTTCTTTTTGTCCAAGGAAAACCTGAATTTTAAAGATTAAACATAAGTTATCAAACGAATTAAATTAATAAAATTAATTTATTTTCTAAAAGTTTCTTTTTTAAATCTGAACATTTAAATTTTTTTTCCTTTTGATTACCAGACTGTCTAATAGGTGAACTGTATAAAACTGAATACAGATCATTTTAAAGTCTTGCATTTTTTATGGCAAATCATTAAATAATGGGATAATATATATATAAACCTCACCCATACATAAACAGGAGTGAAACTGAAAAGCCATGCAGGTTTGCATTCTTAATCTTATTTTTTGTTTACTATATGTATGACTTGTACCACTCCAATTGAATAAATAAATAAATTAAAAAAAAAATAGGCTTTCCTCTCCTTAAGTTTTCTGTAACCATTAGCACACTCTCAAAAATACAGCACCTTTTAGAAAAAAATTATGGCTTTTTTTTTTCCTGTTTTATGTTAGACAGACTTATTTTCTATGAAACTGTGTTCATGTGAAATTGAATCCTTTTGACCTTATATACCTTAAAATTGAAGAAGTAAAAAAAAAATTATACCTGTTTTAAATGGATGACCATGTTCAGTGAGATACTTTAGTGAGATACTTTAGCAACAAAAATACAGGACCTGTGACCCTTCTATTTATAACAACACTTCTTTTTAAAAAATTCAAAAATTTATTCAATGATTTACACTTCTATTTCTTCTGATGATGATCGGTCCTCAATCAGTCGCGTCAACACCCCAGGTCCTTTGTTTTCCATCGAGTCTTTAATCTGGGAAAAAGGGATGCGACAATACACGTACTCTGTAGGACAATAATGAGGTGGAAACGTCAGTCCTTTTTTCTCCATCTTGATATAATATTTCAGACAATCTCCAATGTCCGAGAACCATGAACTTTCATTCCGAATGGTGTTGATGGGTGTCAGAAGATTCCTTTGAGTACAAGTAACCCATTTGTATTGCTGATAATGTTGGTTGATTTTCACCCTCACTGTAGATCCTGTTAGAGGTGGGATTTTCATTCTTTTTTCCAACCACACATTGTCCAGGGAATAGCCTGGATGATTTTCATAGAAATCCATGATGGCTCCTATTTTAGTTTTCATCCAGTCTCCTTGCATGTACATACACTGACTAATGGGACTCTCACAATACCAACGATACTGCATCTTTTGGGGGAAAACACGTCTGACTTGTTTCGTGTCCTTTTTCAGAATGAGAGAGAGTTGTTTGATATATACCTCTTGAATAAAGCTCCGCTTTATATATATATATATATACCTTTACTGTAAGAGCCGTGTGCAAAACATATACGATAGACCTACGTTTTTTATGCTGACTACACAGGTAATACTGGCGCCGTGTGCAAAAACCTATACGATAGACCTACGTTTTTTTTTATGTACACAGGTAAATACTTGGCAGCGATTCAAATCCCTGATTGTGACGTCATCCTTACAAAACCTAATGTATAGAGAGAGCGCGTAGTTGTGTGTTTATAGGGAAAAACAACACTAGAATTTTTGGGTTTTTCTTTTATTTTTTATTCATAACAACAAGAACAAGAACATCATTATAATAATAAACATTCAAAACTTTTCTTCAGTTCCTTTTGTATGGGAAAAGGTCTCCTCATGTACAAATAGTGTGTTTCACAACGGTTACCACGGTTAATGATATCGTATCTTTTTAGGGGGCCCACTTTCTTACCATAATCTTTAATACAATCTCCGGGTTTTTCTATCCATTTCCCTTGAAACAAAGTGCTTTCGGGTCCCTCTCTCTGGTGAGGCAAGACGTAATTGATTTTCCATTTGAATTCCCGATACTTGGGATGTCTTGGTCCTGCTAAGAGCAGGATGCTGTCCCCTATGGGATCAGGTAACTTGATTCTCTTATACAGGTAGATTTCATGGAGACCTGTTTGTCCTGGATTCTGATCAAAGAAATCTTGAATACATTCCTCTTTGTTTTTCATCCATTCTCCCTTTAAACTAGTACCCTTTTTAGGTTCTACTATTTTCCAACGATACTCTGAGTTTAAAACTTCCATGACGTGTGTGCTCTGTCCCTCACTCAGATCAGAAATGATCTCTAGGATTTGTAGGTCTCCTTTTTATATAGAGACTGGAGTATTTATTTTTTAACTTGCAGAGGAAAAAACCAATAGAGAATTTTAAATTAAGAATAATTCAATAATCTCATTCTTTTATCACTGAAAAAAAATCTAGGTCTGATTGCTTAACAATAGAAAACACTAAATTTGAGTTCTGTCCTTTTATTTATAGTTAACACAGAAATATCCGTTTGGACTGTTGAATCTCGCCACGACAGATGGGGCAAAAATGAAAAGAAGGAGCACACAAAGCACAGCAGCATAGGTGTCCACAAGGTAGAAAAGCGATTTGTAATTCCTCGTCTAAACAAATGTGACATTTTCCTCGAGCCTGGACGTCTGGTTGTGGGTTCAGTAGAGGTTTGATCTTAATGAAAGGTTTATATCCCTGCTTCTCTAAGTCCCCGACAAATATACTCATCACCCAGCTTCGACCCTTATACTGATTGATGTAAGGACAATTGGGATTCCAATAAGCATGTTCTGCATAAGGATCCTCCTCAAGATCCCAATTGGTTAAAGTCATTCCACAATGAAAACAGGTAGCGTTATCTTTCACTCCCCTGTAGAAAAACCCAGCTCGAGCTAGGTCTGGTATTTTCCCTAAGAGAGGTTCTGGCCATCCCTGCTCAAAAGTAGCTTCTCTCTTTGAGAGCTGAGCATACTGGGGAAAACGCATGGGTTGGTCTGGCTCGCGACTCCCCATGATTAGAAATGACCTTTGATTTTGAATAAGAATACCTTTTTATAGAGAAAAAAAAACAACACATAAAAACAATTCAATTTTTTATTTGTAACAAACAAACAAACAAACAAACAAACATATCAATAACCATAAGGTAAAGTGTTATAATTCTCTACAATTTGTCTCTTGTCATATACAATTCTAACTGTTTTCTCTGAAGGTTTGTTCACGACCTCACAATCCCGGGTCCTCTGGATTTTGCTGGGATAGGGAACTTTTATTTCCTCTATTTCTCCCATGAGCATTTTTTGTAAAGTCTCTGGGCACACCAACTGAGAGGTTCGATGGTTGAGAGTGACCCCTTTGCATTTATGAACCTCGGTTCCTTTGTCCGTTCGGAAAGCATAATTTTTAGGACCTGCCGACATGAATTTAGTGATGTGATCCCCGTCTAATTCGTCGGTCCATTCTCCTAAACTATGGCCCAAAGTAGGATTAAAAGCTCCTTCCTTATGTTGGTAAATGATACTGTCCGTATCGAAATAAAGGCCCCGTTCTTCTAAAGGTCGTAAAGTCTCGTAGAGATGTAAGCGAGCATAGGCGGTGGTAAAACAAGCTAGGATCACGTTTCCAAAGGGACATTCTTCGACGAATTCCTGTTTGTCTTGAAAATTCACTAGAATCTTGTCTTCAATGGAATCTTCTTTATTGACTAAGAGTCGCACACCCTTGATGTCGACCGTCGAATTTTGTAAGAGTTGATGTAATTCCTCTACTTCGTCCAAGTATCTGACTTTGGGTAATAACAAGCGTTGAGCAAATTTTCCCCACAGACAATTTAAAAAGAGTTTAGCAATGGTTCTTAACACTGGATTCTTCTTGATACTGAGAATGTCCATCATGAATCCTTCTTTGTATAACACTTCTCGAATGTAATCTTGTTCTTGTTCTGAGGTCTTACATTCGGAGGGAAATCCGGACGCTTCCTGTTTGATCTTGAGGAAGGTATCGATGTACTCTTTAAATAAGTCTTGACTGCGTTCTTTGAAATGCCACACTTCGTAAGTTTGCTCTAAGGTATACCCCATGTCCAAGGCTTTATGTAATTCGCACGTCACCCAAGTACCCGTGAGACTACGTTCCCGGTCGGTGTGTTGACATGGGTGTTGAGACGTAGAGTCTTGTTGTTGGGCACAGGTGCGACATAAGGGAAATAATAACTTACCTCCCGTCCGATAAGGTAATACGGGGTGAAAGAGGCCTCGGGGTGGTAAGACCCGACAGTGAATGAGACCGAAATAACTTCTCACGTCCTGGAAGTCGTCTGTGATGATCTCGGGATGCCCTAAGGGAAAAGGTCTGTGTTTCAATACGTAAGGGTATAAGGAACACACGTCCACGTATCTCATGTCCCCTTCATCACAATATAATTTAGTGGCATTGGTCCGGCCTCCGTACAGGGCTTCTCGAGGTTTCAAAGGATCCGGAATGTCCAGATCTCGTACAAATTGCTGTAAAGTCTCATCTTGTTGCACTTGTTGATCGAAATCGTGCTCCCAGATACTACACACGTTGTACCCCATGTCCTCTAAATCCGCAGTCCTTCTGAGGGTTTTCTCGTGTAATTGTTGGTAAGTAAATTGGGTCCGGTGAGGATGAGTTTCCGTCTGTAAACTGGGATAGCAAGTGGGGCATCCGTGCCAATAGCATCCGTAAAATTCGTAGACGGTACGAGTCGCTTCCTGGTATCCGTCGACGGTATAATTTCCGATCGGGACTTCGCCTCCGTTTCTGGCATGTCGTATGTGACATCCATTCTGATGACTCATCCAGGTGAGCCATCGACAGGCTTTGGCCGAATATTGTCGTGCCGGATCATACCCGAGGTTCGGAATGATGGCAATGCTGTCTTTAGGCATGAAATTTCGACGGTACGCTAAATTAGCAGCACTGGCAAACGTGATGGATTCCTGGAAAGGGTCCACGTTGACCAACTTCTTGAGGGTGCTTCTAAACCGTGCACAGCATTTGTGTAAAATGTCGACGTCCGAGATACAATACCCTACAAACTCTTTCTGGAAATCAAACACTTTTCCCCTCTGTTGGTCGTACCATTCGTAAAAAGCTTTTCGTCCACTGGTAGTCATTTCGTCCGGATTGTAGAAAGCTGCCGGTGGATAAGGTCCCACGTAATTCTGGTTCTGTTCCGTATTAAAAAAGTGAGGGAAATAACCTTTCTTCATTTCCTTCAAATCGAAAGCGGAGGGCATCTGGGCCAATGGAAAGGTTAAGAAACTATAAGAGTCGATGAATTTGAGTCCACATATTTCCATGGACAAGATCTTACTCCCGTTCATGATCACGCTAGGTTTCAGGGGAGAAGAATGCACTATGTAATTCAAAATGAATTGTCCGTCGTATCCTTTGAAGTTATGGGCGATGATGATGGCCCCATCGTGTACTAAAGTGGAATTCTTAGTACCTGTAGTGGGTTGAAATAACCAGTCCATGAACTTCTTTAAGGTGTCTGGGCCTTGAAATAGGTGCTGACGGGGTCCCATGTGTTGACAATGAGGACAAGGTTGGTCTATGGGTAAGTCATCGCAATGTTGACAGACGCGATGTGCCACACACAGATTAGGAACGTGAATGCCCGATTCCTGAGTGCATTCGAAATCGAAATAAATGGTAAACTCTAAGGTGCCTTTTCCCTTCTTCTTCTTCTTGGGCTTCTGTCGAACGTAGCACCGATGATCGGCATCGACGATTTTCTTACAGATCTTACACTGTTTCTGATCTCCGCATTTGTGATGAGGAAATAATTTCTTAGGTATCCAGGACTGACATTTCTCGCATATCCCCATTAAATTGCAGACAGTAGTGCTGGTCTTCTTACTATGAGGTTTTAAATGATTTTCGTAGCAGGTCCTGTTCTTAAACATTCCATGGCATTCCTGGCATTTAATCTTGATCCCTTCATCGGGACAATTAGGGTGATGTCCTAAACAAAAGGTACAGCGATGAGGGCATTTGGAGCGATGGTCTGTGAATTTAGTGTACCCCACGTCACAATGATCACAGTAATATTGGTTCCCCGTTACTCCCGGCATCGATATGATGGCATCGCAATGACGGTTGTCTAACAAAATGTTCAAACAAGTTCCATCTCCCCAGCCTTTGAAGATGCGCTCTAAACAGAGTTTAGTGGAAGTAGATTTGAACTGAAATATTTTCAGACGATACTGAGGAGCTAATACCTGTTGTAATTTCGGCCACTCTGCAGATCCACACGCTTGAGTGATATCACATCCGGCCTGTTCCATGAGAGCTATGGCTTCTCGTTTCTGGTCTAAGTATTGATCTCCTAATCTCATGCGTTTCCATCGTTTTTCCCATTCCGGGTCTGGATGTTCCGGTTTCTGACTGTGTAATCGAGTGACGACGATGGCTCTAGCCAAACAAAATTTATCATTGGGATTGACGATCCGAACGATGGATTGTTTATTTTTCTTGAAAGTTTCTTTATCCAGTTGTAGATGTTTGGTTCTGTTTCCACCACTCCCCTGGGGATTCTCGATGTGTAACAGATCGAATTTCGTGGAGCCGTCGCCGATTTTGAACTCCTTTTTGGATTGTTGCACACGTTGTATTTCTTTAAAAATGACGTCTTCGTTTAAATCTTTACATTGCATAAACCCATAAGAAATGTCTGAATCCAAAGATGGGTGACTTATGTTCAGCTGAAGGTAATCGTTAGGATCACACTGCATTTTCGATTTGAAGTCCTGTAACATGTTTGTGAATAATCGTCGAAGGAAAGCTGTGCTTTCTTCTTCTTCTGGAAATTCATCGAAATGAACGACATATTTATTTTCATGCGCTTTAAATTTCGGAGAGGTCCAATTTTCAGCTGGTCTCATGTGATAATACTCCGAAATGGGTTTAGGTGGTAAATCTATTTCTCTTTCGGTACTTTTTCGTTTCAATGTGCGTCGAGCCTGTACCTGTTTTTCTCTAGTAGAATCCATGTCTATCAGGTGATGGCTCTGAGGGTAAAATGAACCCAAAGTCGGAGAAAACCGTATTTATATACAGTGGATGACGTCATAATGCACAGGTAAGTTTTTTGCACACGGCCCTAAAACAAAAAATTGGCTCGCTGCCAAGTATTCACCTGTGTAGTCAGCATATTTTTTTTTTTTACACACGGCGCATTTACCTGTATAGTCAGCATAAAAAAAAACGTAGGTAAAACGTATTTTTGCACACGACCCTAAAATAAATCCATGCTATATATAAACCAGCGCTGGACATTGATGATCATTCTGTGTGAGTACTTGGAATTGGACACAGGTAAAAAAAAATGGAGCAGACAAAAAATATGACAGAGGAAATGGAGTATTGTTGGTCTATTAACGGAGAACGTTTTGGAGAATGGATGAAAATTAAAGAAGAAGCCATCCAGGATTTTTATAAACGCAACAGAAATTATTTAAAATGGCCACCGAATTTAAAGTACAAAAAATTTTGGTTGGTAAAAAGAGTGGAATTGGATCCTGAAGATTATGAAAAAAATCATGACACCAGAGAGGAAAAATACTGTCTGAAGGAGAGAAAAAATGGATATGATGGTTATCAAAAATACCAATTGAAGATCATGAGTGAACCTTATACAATACTGGAGAAGAGTTCCTGGAAAATTCAACTTGGATTGTGTTTTTATCAATTGGAAGAAAAGAGGTTTCGGAAAGAAAACAGCCTTCAAGGACTTTTTACAGATAGGCCTATTTATAAAGTGTATGTATATTGTCGCATCCCTTTATCGCCTGAAGAAAAAACAATCTAAAGAAAAAGGAGAGGGAAAAAATTAAGAAGACAGTGTATAATTGTATTTTCATTCTGAATAAAATTGAAAAATCAAAATCTGTGTTCTTGTTTTCACTAAAACCAGTTCAAACCGGTTAGGCTAGACTGTCTAGACTCTGAAGCGTGACGTCATAATCACATTCTTGCAATGTTTTTTGCACACGGCGCATTTTTTACCTGTATAGTCAGCATAAAAACAAAAAAAAAGTAGTACCTACGTACCCATGTAAACAATGTAAGCACCCCGTATTTAGGGGATAGGATAGGTTAGGGTTAAAAAAGGGATTAGGGTTAGAAGGGGCTAAGGGGGATAGGGTTAGTTAGGGCTAGGGGGTTAGGGTTACTTAGGGTTAGGGTTAGGGTTAGGGCTAGGGTTAGTTAGGGGTTAGGGTTAGGGTTAGGGTTCGGGTTAGGGGTAGGGTTAGGGTTAGGGTTAAGGGGCTAGGGTTAGGGTTAGGGGGCTAGGGTTAGTTAGGGTTAGGACTGCACTCAGTTGACCCCCCTTTCCCCTCAACCAATCAAATCACGTGATTTTCTCTCAGCCAATCAGAATCTTCCGCGCTAGCGGGGAGGCTTATACTACTCATATGGTTATAACTGATGACAAAGTCCATGTTTTGCTGTAGCCGAGAAACCCAAAATATGTATCAAATCAAAAAGTAAAATAGGAGATGCACAATGGCAATATGTAATAAAGATTCTGTGAAATTTTCATCAAATTTCACTCGGTGGTATAAGAGGAGTTGCGGATAAGAGACGGGTACCCTAAAGCGTAATAGACGGACGGACGGACGTACAGACGGACGGACATACCGATTACAGTATTCCCTCCCACTTTTCAAGCGGGGGTATAAAAAATGAGAATGTTTCTTTTGCAATGTATTTTAAAATATTAAAACCTCGGCTCCATGAATGATTTTGGCTCCCTGTGATAATTGAGTCCCGAAAGATGGTATATTTTTTTTTACCGGTAAATAATGCATTCAAATGATCCATATCAAAACGGACGAAAAATATATATATATATATATATATATACATGTACATGCAAGTTCCCCCTTTTTAGAGGCAGTTTACTTATTTGGATAAGGTTATATAACATGCCGATTTAGTATCTGCCGTTTCGCATATCACCAATATTAGGGCGGCGGAGAACCATCTTTAAAAATGTTTGCTTGCCCTCTCCTAGCTGCAATAATGTAGCCCTCTCCGATTTTTTTTTATCTGATATTTTCTGGAGAGGGCTACAATTCCACAGCGTCTCCGTAATGGTGCAAAAATATTTTTTTTAATACGGGCGACTGCAGGCAGAATTAATTGTTTCTACATTCAACTTACTTCTAATAAGACCAGATTTTTATTTACTGTCGACATCATTTCTCGTTAAACGCGAAAATCATGTAAAATAAATCTGTATATTTACTTCTCGCTTACTCAGCAGCCATGACAGTTCACGCGTGACGTACTGACACTTGCGCTTGAAATTTAGAATAACTCAATAAAGTAAATGTGGATGTTTATAAATAATTGTGATGAATAGTAACACTAAACATCGATAAATAAAATCATTCCATGTGTCATTTTTTCGTAAACAGCGATATAAGGTAATTCCAAAGAAATCCGCTCCCGATAGATCCTTAATCTCATTGGCTGTCCGAAAATAAAATCTGTCAAGGTCAGTAAACATGGCGGATAAATTTAAGTTGTGATGTTGACATACACGAAAAATACTGATATAGGGATTGTTCTGTATATTTTTGGATCGATTTATGTCTTGGATAACTACATTTTGGAAGTCCAGGTAAGACATATAAATTAAATAGCCGTTTACTGACAATTTGAGCCGAAATCCGTGCGGGAGCGAATCGCTCCCGCTTTGCACCATTACGGAGATCCTAAGGAGTTGTAGCCCTCTCCCAAAAAAGGGGGGAGAGGGCTACATTATTGCAGCTAGCCCTCTCCCGAATGAAGATAACAATATTGGGTCGGTAGGTATATGGGAATTTTTTTCCAGAAAATTTCAACATACTTGTTGAGTGGGATAAGAGGAATGCAAGAGAAGTCGTCTCCTGGAATGTAAAATCAAAAAGGTCTGAGTCTCACCTTTTAAGATCAGTCTGTCGGGAGAGGGCAATCAAACGATTTTATGAAAATGGCCTGTTGTTTCACATGCAGTATTTTTTGGTTGTTTTTATGAAGGATTTATATATATTATAAACTAGAAATAACCCTTACCAAAGGTTGTTTTGTGTTAATTCTGGTTGAAATTTAAAGAAGTTGAAATAATGAAGCTATTACTAACAGAATGAGAGAATCATTTAATTTCTATAAAATACTTGATTCTTATTTGATAAAAAATTGTTTTGACAACTGCATCAATAAAATCTATAGAGTTCGCTTGCACTAAGCAGCTTGATCTTCTTTGGCTGTCTTTACATTATATAATATTTTCCGCTTCCAGATTACTTTTTGAAGTAATAATGAAGTACATTTACTTTAATGGATATTTTCCTGAATTCCGAAACCTGTCCGTTACGATTCTGACTGATTTCCTACTTTCGTATCTTTTTTAATTATCCCCCTTTGTTAAACAAACCAAATCGTCTGCATGACAACAATACAGTAATTGGGGAAGAATGAAAGAAATCAGCATACTTATGTTAAATGAATGTCTTTGAGATAACTGGTATGAACAATAGAACTGTGAAGAAATGTTTTTATGATAGCAAAGCTGGGAAATGCCGTTCATTTGTTAATTCTTAGGAAACGAATGATCGAGGAAAACGACACCGCAGGATGGAATTCTTTAAGCCCAATCTTAAACAGTCGGCAACAGACTCTTTCAGATTTTACAGCATTAACAGATTGAAATACGTATTTACAGGTTTGGTTTGAAATTCAGATGAAAAGGAGCGCAAATGAAATCCAAAATTTCTGTGGTCTAGAACTGTTAGGATATTTGAGTAGCTTCCCCTTAAGTTTACAAACTAAGCGGGGAAAAATACCCATTGAGATATAGCAAAATACAATAACACAACAGTAACTTTTCTATATAAAAAACTGTTAATTATTGTTGAAGGTTGTTAATGACACGACAGTATTTGATACCTTGTTTTTTCGTTAGGCCTATACGTTAGCCTTTTTGAATACCAGGTATATCAGAAACGTTAACGTTGTTGTGATGTATTCATACGCAATTGATGCGTAAATTTCATAGTTAAGTGAAAGAAAGTTTCGTTTTATTAATTTACAATCATAATATTAAATGATAAGAAATGAATGTAATATATTATTTTTCTTTGATCGAAGTATCAAAGAAAAAATTTGAACGGAAAATGTTTTCATCAATACGCAACGCGCATTGATCACGTTTACCTTCCAAGTTTTTGGTCCCGTGGGGATCCGGGTTAGAATAGGTCCTCAGTACCCCCTTGCTTGTCGTAAAAGGCGACTAAATGGGGCGGTCCTTTGGATGAGACCGTATAAACCGAGGCCCCGTGTCACAGCAGGTGTGGCACGATAAAGATCCCTCCCTGCTCAAAGGCCGTAAGTGCCGAGCATAGACCTAAATTTGCAGCCCTTCACCAACAATGGTGACGTCTCCATGTCAGTGAAATATTCTGGGGAGGGACGTTAAACAGTATACAATCAATCCAAGTTTTTGTTTTGATACTTCGATCAAATGAAAAAAAAATATCACATTCATTTCTTAAAAGAAAGAGGAAACAACCGTCACCGATTAATGTTTTACCTCAAAAGCTTCATGTAACTTAGCTCATTTTTTTGCTGAATTGATGAAGAGTTCTTTCATACATGTACATGTGACATTTCTATCTTTCAGATCGTCCTGGACGTAAATAAATTACTTTGTGAAGCAATCTCGGACCTTGCTGCTCTTATTTGTACATCAACTTCCATCTTTGAAGACATGTGAAATCGTTCAATTGATGAAAAATGTATATGTGCGAAAAGTGCAGAAATAAGAGTACAATATCTTATCCTCCTGTTTTTATTGTTTGTTTAAATTGAAATAAAAAAGTGAAATAATAGTTTTTTGTCTTGTATAGAACTTCATACCATATGAGAAATATGTTGTTTAGACGGACATGAAACTTGGCTGAAAGAATGTACTAACTATGTTTCACTTGATATTCCGACCTAAAATAAACTAGAATTTTCATTTTTTATCGACCGTTCATAAAGAAATAAAGGCCCTTAAAAAAATTTGTAGAGCTTAAGTGGTGTTAAAAGAAAATTGCATCAAAGGGTCTAGATGTTGATTGATTGACTGTATGTTGTTTTACGTCATATTCGAGATTTATTTTTACTAAAAATGATGTCAACTTTATTTGTCTTGGTAAATTACTGCATAAAAATCAAGTTGTCGATTGTTAGATTATATATGTGTTTTGTTTTACGTCCCATTTGGGATTTTTTGTACTAATAATGAAACTTCACCATATTCTGGCGAAGGGCTTCAAATTTAAATCTTTACTTAGCACTCATGGCCATTGAGCAGTAAGAAATCTTTAATGTGCCAACGCCCGCCGCGAAAGGAGTCTTGGATTTTAAGTTCTCATCTGAAGGACCCGCTAAACAGCATAATTCCGAGCACTTGGTGAAGGAACATCTGCTACATATTTTTTTAAAAATCGATTTAGATCTGTCATGGCCGAGGTTAGAACTCATGACCTTCATATCACGGAGTGAACGCTCTATCGACTAGGCTTCCCAGACGATGGTTCTTTTATTGCAATTTAAAAAAAAAATAGAAATAAATCAGCACTATATTGAGAAGGAGTTTCCATAAAATAATAAATACGAATGGCTGACGTTTATATTTTGTGTGTCAGATGTTACATTATAATTTGTCAAATTTTTAAAAACAAGCACTTCTTCACTAGTTGTCTATTTCTGGAGCATCGCCTTGAGGAATGAAGAAAATTGTTTATCAGTTGTCAGTTGCTAAATAAATTGTAAAAAGTCAAAGTAAACTAGTGCTAATTGTAACGGGAACCGTTACAGATGTTCCCCAAACGCTCCCCAACTCCCTTTTGGTGCCATATTCCCTGTAAGCTTCATTAAATAAGACAATATATATATTCAAATTTTAGCATTGCACCCTTGCGCATGTGAATGCATGTGCGTTATGACCATATCATCTTGTCTACACTATCTATATATTTAAATATACTATATATTAGGGATGTCAACGAGTACCCGGTTAACCGGGTACTCGATCGAACGTCCGAGTATCGAATACTAAAATCGGTACTCGGTTACTCGGATGTATATTTTTAAATATTTCTAAGCTTATTTATTAATGCATTAAAACATCGGTTTTAAAACGTAAAATGTTCATTGCACTTGTACATACACTGATACAGTAATTAGGGTTTCCTATGCCTCTAAATGACCGTTATCGCCTGTGGCAGTGTTTATACTGTAATTACCGTGACCAAACACCTGGATGTACCTACCCGGGCTTTTCTCACCTTCGACTGTCGTCTTCCCTTACATTTAGTTTGCTTTAATTATTTGTTTTCATTGAACATCGTTTACGGTCCATTATATTTAAACAAATTAAATAATTTTGTCAATTCTCCAAGATGCCGTAAATTCTCGGGAAAGAGACAGACGATATTGCACGTGCGATTGTTGATTTGGATGCATTTGATTACATGCCAATTTATGCAAATGCTTTAAAAATCTTATGTCCATCGTTGCTCTAAACTACAACATACATATCGTAATTCTATGAAATCTACGATCAAAAAGTGTACGAAGATCGTATAAATCCGCTCTGTTATAGGATAACTTGATCAAGTTTATACCGTACATATAGCTCAGACAACTTATCACTTGGAAATCAAACGCACCAAAGAGTTACATTACAATTACGGAACAGATTATTTTTTAAACAAAAACACTGTGAACCATTTCTGATTTTATTTCTCGTATTTATCTGATAAATAAATTGAACTTAAAAATATGTTAGATTAAATTTCGTCGGTTACAAAGTGGTCATAATTGTTACAACGCATTTGCAGGTAACCTCCCATCGGTTTTGTCTCTACAAGAGTTTACAATGTTTTACAGTTATCAATACGCGGGTTTCGAGATTGTAACTCTCCTACGATAGAGGTGCAAAACGTATCCATTTCAGCATGGAGGTGGGACAGGTTCTTTCTGTACACAAACGTGCATAAATAAATGAACGATGTTTATGGCTTTTAAAAATTATTTAAAGTTATAGAAAGTTAATAATGTTAAGCAGTGATGCATTTGATGATTTTATCAAGCTCAACTGTGCAGATTTGCAATTTTACTTTGCATTATAGGGTACTTGAAAACGAAAGAAACGTTTTGGTCTTTATAAAAAGTAAAAGATTTTCTTGATTGTACAAACATTTTCTAAAAAGTTAGTGGATTCTTTGAAGTTATAATAAGGAAAATAATCAATGTGTCATTTAAATTGCCGACGTGCAATGTTCAGATGCACGTGTACCGTATTTATTAGAGGTCCATATCTCTCTTCCCTCGTCTGAAAAGTCTCACATCCACTGCTATTTTCTTTTTGTTCCGATATTTTTCTTTAAAAAAGGACGCCTTTACATTAATTCGGTTATTCTCGAGTTGAAAAGTGCATCTTTACAATTATGTAGTTATGATAAACCAGTATATAGATGATGCGATATATCCAGTGATAAATAACTGTCCCACCTGTTTTATTACGTGGCAACCCCTCCTCAAGGAAAGAGCGCACCAAGGGAGATAATCTCGAAACTTGCGTATTAACGTGTTCATATTTATTTACACTTTTACCGAGTACCCGGGTACTCGATCGGAAAAACGTCCGAGTAACCGAGTATCAAAAATTGACCGATTTGACATCCCTACTATATATCAAAGCATTCAGTATTAAAAATCACTCGTTTAAGTGTATTTTTAATTTCAATCGTTCCAAATGCACGCACGTGCGTGCACGTGCATGATGACCATACCTTCTTGTAGAAGTTCCTTATATTTATCTTTGTTCTGAATCCCATCCTGTTTGGTTGAAAAACAAGAGAGTTATAGCCATTTCAAGTTTCAGCCAATCAGATTGCAGCACACGTGCATGCTCGTGATTTCATGAATTTTTTTGTATATCATATTGCAGGATATCCTAATGTAAAACTATGTTTTAAATTTCAAAGCATTTCGTCAAAAAACAAAGGGGATGTAGCCATTTAAAGTTTCAGCCAATCAGAATGCAGCACACGTGCATGCGCGTGATTTCTTTAATTTTTCTGCATATCATATTGCAGGGTATTCTAAAGTATGATTTGTTTTAAATTTCAAAGCATTTCATCAAAAAACAAAGGAGATATGGCCTTTTAAAGTTTCAGCCAATCAGATTGCAGCACACGTGCATGCGCGTGATTTCTTGAAATGTTTTTGATATCATGTTGTAGAATATCCTAGTTCATTACAATGTTTAAAATTTCAAAGCATTTCGTCAAAAAACAAAAGAGATATTGGAGATTTTTGTTTCAGCCAATCAGAGCGAAGCTCACGTGCACGCGCGTGAGTTTATGCTAATTTGACAGTGTCATGATATAAACACTATTAATATATCTTTATGTAATGAGTTTCAAAGCATTTCATCAAAAAATGTAAAAGTTATGGCCATAATAAGTATATCAGTCATTTCACTCACTTCACGCGCACGCATGTGCAGGCGTATGCGCGCAAAATGACCTTCGTTCCGCACACCTACACTACACACCCATTAACCCTAAAAAGGTTTTAACTTAGTCTGGTGAACAGTTTCTGAGAACACTTCCGGACAAAAAAGTACCGGAGAAGAAATAAGAAGAAAAAAGAATAACTAGTGCTAATTGTAACGGGGACCGTTACAGATGTTCCCCAAACGCTCCCCAACTCCCTTTTGGTGCCATATTCCCTGTATTCTCTATTAGATAAGAAATACTTTATGGAATTTAGACTTAATCAAGGTCTTCCCAGAAAAATACAAAATATATTTAAAAATAGACATTGCATGCATGTTCATGTGCATAACGACCATATTATCTTGTCTACACCATCTCAAATTTTAATATACTTAATATCAAAGCATTTAATCCAAAAGTATTAAAAAATACACTCATTCGAGTGTATTTTTAATTTTACTCATTTCACGTGCACGCACGCGCAAGCACGTGCATAATGACTACACCTTCTTGTAGGAGTCCCTTATATTTATCTATGTTCTAAATCCAATTCCTGTTTGGTTAAAAAACAAGGGAGTTATAGCCATTTGAAGTTTCAGCCAATCAGATTACAGCACACATGCATGCGTGTGATTTTATAAATTTTTATCTTAATCGTATTGAAGGATATCTAAATGAATGACTATATTTTAAAATTTGAAACATTTCGTCAAAAAACAAAGGAGATATAGCCATATAAAGTTTCAGCCAATCAGATTGCAGCACACGTGCATGCGCGTGATTTCATGATTATTTTTCTATATCATGTTTTAGGATATCCTAATGTATGACTATGTTTTAAATTTCAAAGCATTTCGTCAAAATACAAAGGAGATATAGCCATTTAAAGTTTCAGCCAATCAGATTGCAGCACGCGCGCATGCGCATGCTTTCATGAAAATTTGTATATATCATGCTGTAGATCTTCATAATGTAGGACTATGTTGAAAATTTCAAAAGATTATGACAAGAAACAAGAAAGATATTGAGACTTTAGTTTCAGCCAATCAGAGCGAAGCACACGTGCATGCGCGTGAGATCTTGCTATTTTGACCATGCCATCTTGTCTATACTACTAATGTATCCTTACATTATGAGTTTCAAAAAAATTCATCAAGAAAAAGAAAAGTTACAGCAATATCCATTATATTGGTCATTTTTCGTGTTGCACGTGCGCGCTCTTGCAAGCACGTGCGCGCAAAATGACGCTCGTTCGGCAAATCTACATAACATGTCTACTGACCCTAAAAACATTTTACCTTAGTCAGATGTGTAGTTTACAAGATCACTCGTGGACAAAATTTTCCCAGGAAGAAAAATAATAATAATAATAAGAAACAGAGTAAAAAAAAAACAATATGTTCCCCAACTTCGTTTGGGGAACATAACAATATGTTCCCCAACTTCGTTTGGGGAACATAATAACTAGAAAGTCTGCTATTGCAAGCAATAGCATATGTCGCCCCGTACTGGACAAGACTTTCATTTTAATCATCACTAAAACAAAAGTCCATTAATTAAGTTTGAACAACCATCGAGTTGTATGATGGTCCTTTCCATTGGAAACGGAAGACCTTAATTGGGTACATCCCACTCATTATTTTTAGAATCGGTAGGAGAAGAAAGTAATGCAGGAAAATTACAAGTTCCTAAATTTGCAGACTTGCATAAAAGAAATCTGGCAGATGTACTAAACTGAGCCTCATACTTGTTAATTGCCAGTATCTTTCCTATCATAAAAGCTTGGGAAATGTAATCTATGAAGAAGATCAGCCGAATTATTTTGTGCATTGTAACGGCAGTGAGAACTCTGAAATTTCCCTCTTTCATTTTAGAGGTTCTACCAAAAAACGAATCTGACATGCCACCATCAATTCGAGCATTTCTGCATTGCAGAGAGCTGATGTTTGTTATGAGAAGATAAATCATGTGTAAACTTTCTCAGTTTAGCGGAATCATGAACATTTTCGGCGAGATGAATGTTTTGTATACAGTGGTGATCAAGGCTTCGCGAACCTTCAGGAGCGGATCAAAAGATTTTTGAATGAATAAAAACTATGAAAATGACGCACCAATTTTTTAATTTATACTTGCACTATCTAATGAAATGAATAATATACAAGTGATAGATATACAAGAAAACGCGAAATGATAATAAATGCAGCTGACAATCGTTATTTTTTTTTATATAGATAAAATAAAATATTTATAAATTCAAGAGACAAAACAGAAGGAGAATGAATGATGGCAAAATATCACATGACGGGAACTGAATTTTATGAATGAAGATTTTAAAAAGTTACTTGTAAGTTGTATGTTATATCTGTGTATTCTACCTGGCTGTGTTCTTCAAAAGGGGGGGGGGGCGGTCGTCTTGAACATAGTAAATAGCCATAACGTTTGAACGGTAAGTACTAGGGCTTTCGTATTTCAAATATGTAATCCTTGTGAAAAGAACTTTTATTGGATACGACGAACTTTGACCTTTTGACCTAGACCTTGGAGAACACATGTGTACATCTGAATCTTTTTTTCTGTTTCGTTTCTATGGCAACTGTGAGCGACTCATTACAATTATTTTGAAAGTAGAAATCACTTTGACACATTGCAAAGAATTAACATTGAAAGTTTCAAAACGATTGCCTGAGTAGTTATTGAGAAAATCGAAATTAAAGAATTTTAACTTTCACCTGGTTTCCATGGCAATAATCGATTATTTGAAAATTTTAAATGCGAAGCGCACAACTACAGATACTAATTCTTAAAATAAGAAAAGTTTCATGACGAACGTTTAAGGGACCAGAGAGAACACTCTCGGACAAAATTTGTCGCTTTTTACAGGTTTCCATGGCAACGGTAGACATATTGGAACTGAACGACCTCACTGCACAACTACAACCAGTGATCGTCCTTTGAGGAAAGTTTCAGGAAGATTGTCCCAGCCATCTCCGAGAAACAGCCTGGATAAAAAAAACATGCGTACAATATCAATATGTCGTCCCCGACTTCGTTCGGGGCGACATAATAATAATAAGAAACAGAGTAAAAACAATATGTTCCCAAACTCCGTTTGGGGAACATAACAAGAAGTTTCTTTAAAAAGTCATTGGTTGAAATTTCACAATGTTATTTTTAGCAGAACACGTGTGCCTAAATACACATTAAATTCTTTATTTTCATTTCCCTCTCGTATTTATTGTTTTGAAGAAAGAAAACAATTAGGAAGCAACAGTCCGAAGATAAAGTTTTTAACTAAAACGAGCTTCTAGGTTAAATGAGTGAAGACTTCCTGAAAGTTTTGTATGTTTATGTAAGCTTCATATTTTCGTCGGAGACCTTATAAACAAACACCCAAAGTCACGGTTGATGTTGACATGCAAAGCGCATTTTAAGTTACATGTATTTCGTGTACCTATCCTTAAATATTTAAAAAACTAACTTTCAAGGTTGCAAATAACTTTTAAAACTCTAGGGCCATGTGGGCCACCTACTTTATACATTTTTAGATATGTAACAATGTATAGCCCACAATTATCTTCAGGGGCACACCGATACTCAAAATTAAAAATGAAAATATCCATAATAAATTAAAAGAAGAAAGAGAATGTTTCTTTTTATTTCACTCAAATTCTCTTTCAATTTCCATTTCAATATTGTGAAGCCTTGTAAAACAGTTTCTTCATCCTCACTTTCAAATTCATTTTGAGATCCATTCAAACTTTCCCTCTCACAAGGGATCTCACCCATTGTCTCAGTTCCTTCCTCAGTCTTTTTCCATTCTACTCATTAGGTCTTTCCACCTTTCTATGGAAAGACCTATTGATTTTCTTCTGTTTTTTTTATTAGGTCTTTCCACCCCTTTCACTGTAAAGATTGTTATCGCTACTCCTCCGAAACCGTAAACCGTAGAGATACAGAACCTTCACCAATGTCTTCAACTTATTTAGGAAACTTTTCAATCTATTCATAGCGAAAGTTTTCTTTGGGCCCTTCCATGAGTTACTGTCCCTAAAAGTTTATAAATTTTACAAAAAATTAAAAATTTTCAAAACGAAAAGTCGTAGAGACATGAAATCAACTGCATAAATACCTTGACCTTTGATCTTTAAATTCATTTCAAGGTCAAAGGTCAAGGTCATTCCAATTATGAGGAATAAATTTCTTTTAATAGCTCTTATATCCTTGAACATATACTATCTATTTTCTGTATGGAAAATGCATTTATCGAAAAGATTTTAAGCTCATAAAAATGTACTCCGTAAAAGATTTTCGCAGTTGACCCTGCGTATATGAACTTTGACCACTTACGGAGTTATTACCCCTTTTGCAAAAAAGCTTATTATCGCTACTCCTCTTTAACTGTAAACTGTAGAGAAATGAAACCTTCACTTTTGTCTTCATCTAATTTAGTAGATGCTTCAGTGATTCATTGCAAAAGTATTCGTTGACCCTTTTAATGAGTTATTGCCCCTGGAAGTTTTTGAATTTTACAAATATTTAAAAATTTTCAAAAGAAGAAGTCGTAGAGACATGAAACCAACTGCATAAGATTTATTGACCTTTGACTTGAAATGTATGCAAAGGTCAAAGTCATTCAAAACATGATAAATTAAGCTATTTTTATATCTCTTTTGTCTTTCAATATATACTTTCTGTCTTGGCATCATTAATATGTACTCTTATAACTATTTCAACTGCAATTCATCAGTGCGAAAGGATCCCAGACTCCTTATATGAGTTATCACCTTTTTATGTCTTTGCACTTACTATTTACCTTTTAACTTTAAAAGTATAAGTCCTAGAGGCATGGGGCAAATTAAAATGTGACCTTTGACCTTAAATATTTCATAAAAGTCAAAGGTCAAGGTCATTTCCATTTGTTTTTTTTCAATTTTTCATCATTTCAGTAATTTCTTATTTCATTTTCAGTTGTTTAGTTCATAAGAATGTACTCCGTTTAAGATTTTGCAGTTGACCCAGCATAAATGGCCTATGATCCCTTAAGGAGTTATTACTCCTTTTGCAAAAGAATGCTTGTTATTGTTACTCCTTCTTAATTGTTAACAGCAGAGACATGAAGGGCCACGCCCTTATTCAAGAGGAGATAATACAGAAATAGTGAAAATTTGATGGTATGTTTTAAAAATCTTTTTCTCAAGGACCACTGGGCCAGGAAAGTTGAAACTCATGTGGTATCATCCTCAGGTAGTGTAGATTCAAGTTTGTTCAAATCATGACCCCCGGGGCTAGGTTGGGGACAAAATGGCCGACCAAAGTTTTACATAGGAGTATATAGGAAGAATCTTTAAAAATCTTCTCAAGAACCACTGGGCCAGGAAAGTTGAAACTCATGTGGTACCATCCTCAGGTAGTGTAGATTTTAGTTTGTTCAAAGCATGACCCCGGGGGGTAGGGTGGGGCCAAAATGGCCGACCAAAGTTTTAAATAGGAATATATAGGAAAAATCTTTAAAAATCTTCTCAAGAACCACTGGGCCAGGAAAGTTGAAATTCATGTGGTATCATCCGCAGGTAGTGTAGTTTCAAGTTTGTTCGAATCATGACCCCCGGGGGTAGGGTGGGGCCAAAATGGCCGACCAAAGTTTTACATAGGAATATATAGGAAAAATCTTTAAAAATCAAAGTTAAACAAATTTGAATCCCCTTCATCTAAGGATACTTTCTGGTAAAAGTTTACGACACGACGACAACAACGACGACGACAGACAACGAACAAATTTTGATCATGAGCCTTCGGCTCAGGTGAGCTAAAATGATTTCATTTTTTTAAAGGTTACCGGTAATAAATCTTATGTATTCCAGATGCCGTGTTGTTCTCCCTTAAGGAGTATACTGAGTCAAAATTTAATGAGGACCTGGGAAAATTCCTGAACTATCCTTCAGAGCGATTAGGAGGGGGAGGGAGGAAATAGAAGGATTTAATAATTGTTAGCTCTACTTAGCTGAAAAGTGAGCTTTTCTGATCACATTTTGTCCGACGTCCATCTGTCTAAGTGTCAGTCTGTAAACATTTCACATTATCGATTTCTTCTCTAGGACCAGTGGGTCAATTTCAAGCAAATTTGCCACAAGGCATCCTTGGGTGAAAGAGATTTAAGTTTGTTCAAATGAAGGGCCACGCCCTTATTCAAGGGGAGATAATTCAGAAAAAGTATAAATTTGGTGGCATGTTTTAAAAATCTTCTTCTCAAGAACCAATGTGCCAGGAAAGATAAAACTTACAGGGAATCATCCTCAAGTAGTGTAGTTTCAAGTTTGATCAAATCATAATAGTCGGGGTAGAGCGGGGCCACAATGGCCGATCACCGGTTTACATGGAAATAAATAAGAAAATTCTTTAAAAATTTTCTTCTCTAGAATATCAAAGGCATGAATGATCAAATATAATTATATGGAAGCATCATCAGGTAGTGTAGATTCAGGTTTGTTCAAATCATGAATTCTTGGGGTAGGGCAAGCCACAATGGCTGATGAAAGTTTTAGATAGAAGTAAATAGGAAACCTCTTTTTAAAAAATCCTCTTCTGAAGAATAGCAAAGCCATGATTAGTCTTATTTAGATGAAATCATTCTCAGGTAGTGTCGATTCATGTTTGTTCAAGTCATGACCCCTAAAGGTAGGGTGGGACCGCAAAGTAAGTTCAGTTGTAAAGGGCAATAACCCCCTCCCCCCTTTGTTCACATTATACCCTCTCCCCTTTAAGGATTGGTTTGGACCACTTTTGGGTTTAAACTTTTCAATAATAAACTGACTTCTGCTTTTTTTCCTAGCCACAGTGTCAGGTGAGCGATGTGGCCCATGGGCCTCTTGTAAAGAAAAATAAACCAAATTTTGAAAAGTAATCATGTTGTCATGTTATCATTAAATTATGCTTGCTAGTATTGAAAAAGCAATGAAAAAAGTTAAAATGTGGTTAAAACAATAATCAATGCCAATATTGAGAAGAAGGCCAATAAAAAATTTTCAACCAGAATTCAACTACATTTAAACATTGAAATAAATGTCAGGAGACGTTAAATTAACGTTGAAGCAACGTTATAATTCAACGTTGAAACAACGTCATAATTCAACGTCCATTCAACTTTCAAATTCAACTAAAATTCAACGTCATTTCAACGTTGGGGTATAACGTTGTTTCAACATTGAAACAACGTTGAAATGCCTGCTGGGTATGCAATTTTACTATATAATCAATACAGCCCCACCCAAGCACCTCAGAACCCCTGACCCCAGGACCATTAAATTCACAATTTTGGTAGAGATAGCCTTATTCAACATAACTATATACTTATTTTCTTTATTTAATGCCCAGGTGCAGAGAAGATTTTCAAAGAATTTATGCATTTTCACTATATAATCTATAGAGCCCCGCCCTAACACCAGAAACCCGGACTCTGGGGACATGAAATTCACAATTATTGTAGAGGACTCAATGCTGATTACTATCATGCAAACAATTTGACTGCTTAATGTCCAGGAGTAAAGAAGAAGATTTTTAAAGATTGCACTAATTTTAGTGGTATTTGCCCCACACCTCAGACCCCAAGGGGGGGGGGGGGGGGGGGCAGGGATAATAAAATTCACAATTTGTGTTTCCTTTCACCCATAGATGCTTTGTGCCAAATTTGGTTGAAATTGGTGAAGTGGTTTCAGATAAGAAACTGAAAAATGTTCAAATGTTAACACACGGCGCACACCGACGGACGAAATCAGATAGCAATAGGTCACCTGAGTTTACTCAGATGACCTAAAAAAGGATGTGGCATCCTAGTGATTCTTGCTCATGGGATACGTTTAACATGTAAATGTGATACATGGCCATACATCAGGTTGATTAAAGAAGACATCTACAACGGATGTAAATGTAAATACAATGTACCACTGCCTATTTGATGGTACCAAGACTTGTGATACATTGTAAAACTATAAAACCGCGTCACCAATTCATGTCTTTGATATGTACAAACAGAATGTACTTTGTCAGTTAGAACAAACAAGATATATTAACATATACATGTAATCAGGTCTGAATATATCATGTAAGTCTATCAAAATATTATCTACAAATTCTATATTGCCCTTATTCACTTTTATTGGCTAGCCTCTGTGGGAATTTGTCACAATGATTTTTTGTAATTTTAGCCACGTATCTAAATAACAATCAAGTTAAATTGACCCAGTTAATCGATGCTATGGTAGTTTATCAACTAGAAGATTGAGGCGACAAGCAGACTGGGGAATGATGTTTGACACTTTGATAGCTCTTAATGATTATCTCTAATTTTTGAATAATTTTGGATGACCGAGATAAAAATATTTTTAAATGTTAACAGAGGGGTGTTTCCATTTCATTTATGTGAACTGGCTGAGAAATAAGCAATGGTGATACCAATGTGGCAGTTTCTTACTATTGCGTTAGTTCTTTGGATGCAGACTAGAAGAATTGATTGTGTAAGTTATATTTGCGAGTTCTCAAAAATATGTATTTTTGATTTATTGATTTTAGGACCATTTTTCCAAAAAACAACTCGAAAAAAATTTAAGTGCATATTCAAATCCTTAAAGGTCAGAAAAGTTCAATGTAGTACAATAAAAATCCCTTCCCCGTAAAAGAAGGTATGGTGTGGGCTTTATTGTGCTCTTCAAATTTAATGTTTTCAAAAAGATATATAACTGGATGAAATATGAGTTGAGTATAAATGTACAGGTAATAAATCATGAAAGAATATGACATGAAGGAGGACCATTCTAGAATTATGCATTTATTAGTTTTAAACATTTCTAAGATTAAATGTCTTAAACAGATAAAGGCCCAAAATGACTCATTTCAGGGGTCATTATCTTTGAGCCATTACCCACTTCGATTTTCATATGTGTTGCGTACAAATCTTAATTTGAAAAATCATATTCCTCAAAATCATTGTAAGTGATCGATACATGTCCTTTTACATTACCTGAAAGAAAAATCCACTGAAAATTTGATTGATGTATTCTGCAACTTTTGATAAAAAAAATACTGGAAAATGTGCATTTTCATGACGTCACAACAAGCATTTAGCAGGCCGTATGAGAAAAAATAATCGATATATTTTATACAGCATGGAATTTCAATAATTCTAAAAGGATGAATTCTGATTTTTTTACTCCACTTCCATATTTTTGAAAATCTGAGGACCAGATTTTTGTTTTGAAACTACCTTGTTCTGTACGAGCTCCTTTGAAATAAATCGTTTTTTTCTTTTTAGCTGGCGTAAGAAAAAAATTGTTTCTATATGAAATGTTGGGACGAAAAAAAACTATTTGAATTATCAGGTTGTATTTGTACATGTATTGGCCTCTTTAAATGATTTGATGTGAGAATACCATTCATGCAAGTTTGGTTCTTTGTAATTGCATCATAGTTAGGTGTTATTTCTCTTGTTAAAAGTGGGGGTTTTCTGTACAAAACCCACTTTTTAATAACTCCGCCCACAGAGTCGGGACAAAAGAGCTATAAAAATCATGCACAATATTTGAAGGAAACAACCATCCAGGCTTGTTATACCAAATTCAAGAGAGTAAAAATTATCAATCTTATTCTAGATCGCATTATGTATTATTTATTAACATTTAAATGCGGACATGAATACTTTGACTTTCGTAAAAAAAAGAACAAAAAAAAGCCTTCAGAAATCGCTTGATTTTTAAAACATTTTTAATAAAATAAAAAGTGTCTTGACTCGGGTGATGTTAGCTTAGTAGATTCCAATAACGTTCTTTAATTAACCAGCAATGGAAACACGATACATACATAACGTACGAATAAAGATGTACAAAACTGTACTTAGATAATTAAGATTTCTATTCCGGATCTAGCCGATCAAAGATCTAATTTTCATAAACTGAATTGTACATAATCCCTAACAAACATTTCAATCAACGTACATGGACCACTGTGCAGGACAAAGTATCTATCGGTTAACAAAAATAAGTTCATTCACGATTTAAATTATTTGATTTTGACACTTGAAGTATACGAGAAAAAAATCATGTCAAATCAATAAATCTTATTAAAACCAAACTCATTAAATTTTCTATTACATAAATCAGGCAAACTTCTTAAACGGACTTAGAAATGTTTAATTTCTATGTCGCCCGCATGACGCAGTGGTTAGACCGCCTGCTCTTGAGTTGCAAAGAAAGGAGCCATTGCGGTAGGTGGAGACCGGTCATCGGATGAGACCGTATAAAATGAGGTCCCGTGTCGCACAAGGTGTTGACAGAAAAAAGATTCCTTTATGCTCGGTAACCTTGAGTGCCGATTATAGGACAAAATTTGCAGCTCTCCATCGGCAAGTGATGGCGTCTCCAAATGATTCAAAATTCTCGAGAAGAACGTTAAACAACATACAATCAATTGTTGAAAAGTATTTTATACACATCACTTAGACTACACTCGATGGAAGTTGTCAGAAGGACACAAAGGAGCGTAAAATCATATAAAATCCAAATGAATCACTGAAACCCAAACACTTAATTTTTCAATCACTTGAGCAAGTCCCACTTACTACTAAGTTGACTTACATATGAATAATTTTTGAAAATTATGGTACAAGTCATTAAGCCAATATAATACTGTTGATTATTTGCAGATACCCGATGGGCGTGGTCATAATGACAACACGGGAGCTACGCTCCCTCGTGTTATTTTGACCACGCCAATCGGGTATCTGCACATAGCCAACAGTTTTATATGGGGTAACTACTGCAGGTTTTATGTTCACGATTTTTTTTTTTGCAAACAGTTATATACTTTTTTTTCCTTTGTTTAAAATGAGAAAGATTTAACAAAAACGGTGTTATAGCAATGTTTTAAAAAAATACTTCACAGCAGACGATGGAAACTATTCGGCCATTAGGAAAGGTGAAAATACAACCCATATATTTCAATAGATCACTTGATCAAGGGAAGAGAGTAGCAATCACCCGCTGTGTATTCCATGGGCCCCGCGATTTGACAGCAACATTTTCTAACATCGATGGAACATTTGAAAAAGGTTATTACTTTTTAACCTAAAATATTATAAGCTTTAGTTTATAAAGTCTGAATTAGATTGTATGAATCAAGTAGTAACCTGGAGTATTATAAGCTTTAGTATATAAAGTCTGAAGTACTGTATAAGTAGAATTTTCAGCGAGGATTTAATTTTGGCAGTATTAGCGAGGGTCCTAAGATCGCTAAAATTAAATATCGCGAAAAATGAATTGCATTTTATTTGCAATAGTTCCTTTAGTAAGTACTTTTAAATCGCAAAAATTACCTCTCGCTAAAAAGAAATTACCATTTCTTAAGGAGAAATCGCTAAATTTGCGTCTCGCTAAATTTCCACTTATATTTGATATATTGATTTGATTCAAGTAAAGGTTAACAGCAAATTGTTTTTTTTACAAGCGGCCAATAGGCCACCTGAGTATCATGTAACAACTCTCTAACCATTGAATTTGATTTGTGTTCTAAACCAGAGGCCATGAAATTCACAATTTTGAAAGAGGCACCATTGCTTATCATAACTATACACTTACATGCATGTAGCATGCTTACTTCGGTTACTTAGTACCCAGAAGTAGATCAGAGTAACGAAGAGAAAGCACATTTCCTCTATTTCCATCAGTTGTGCACCCCATCCCACAGGAACCACTGACCCTTGGGCCACATCTTTCAAGATTTTGTAAATTACATTGATTTTATCTCATCATGTTGTCGATTTATACCAAAGACCAGATTTCAAAGCATTAAATTATTTTCTGACTATGTATACCCCAAGTACCTCTGTCAATTCTGGAAGAAGCAGCTTTCTTTGTCATTAATATGTAATAAGATCATTGGCATAATACGCAGGAGCAAAGGAAAATATCTTCAAAGAATTCATTGATTTTCCTACATAAACATTAGAGCCCCGCCGTTACACAAGAAGCCCTGACCCAGGGGCCCTGAAATTCACAAAACTCATCAAAGAGACATCCTTTCTCCTCATTACTACATGTATGTACGTAGTTCATTGGTTTAATACCCAGGTGCAGAAAAGATTTTTAAAGAATTTATGCATTTTCACTATATAATCAATTGAGCAATATACTAACACCAGAACCCCCAACCCAGGGGCCATAAAATCGACAATTTTGGTAGAGGTAGCCTTATTGAACATGACAATGTACTTGGTTATAGTTTATTTAAAACTCAGGAGCAGAGAAGATTTTCACAGGAATAATTTATTTGCACAATGTAATCTATGTAGCCCCGCCCTAGCACTAGAACCCCTGACCCTGTGGCAATTAAATTCACAATTTTGGAAAAAAGCAGCATATTCAACATAACTATGGACTTGAATAGTTTATGTCCACGAACAGAGAAGAATTTCAAAGAATTTATGCATGTTCCCTATATAATTTTTATAGCTCCACCCTAGCACTAGAATCCCTGACCTTGGGCCATGAAATTCACAGCTTTGGAAGAGACAGCTTTATTGAACATAACTCTGCATTTGGTTAGTTTATTTAATGCCCACGAGCAGAGAAAAAGAATTCCATAAGAATTGGTGCATTTTCACTACATAATTAATCTATATAGCCCTGCCACTAAAACCCTTGACCCTGGGGCCATGAGATTCGCAATTTTGGAAGAGGCAGCCTTATTCAACATACCTATGCACTCGGTTAGTTTATTTTATGCGCCTGGTAAGAGGAGAAGACTTTCAAAGAATTTATGTATTTTCACTATATAATCTATATAGCCCCGCCTGAGGACTAGAACCCCTGACCATGGGGCCATGAAATTCAAAATTCTGGAAGAGGTGTCATTTTCGACTCAACTATGCACTTGGTTAGTTTATTTTATACCCAAGAGCAGAAAAGAAGAAATTCAAAGAAATAATACATTTTCACTATATAACCTATTTAGCCCCGCCCTAGTACTAAAACCCTGACCTTGGGGCCATGAATTTCATAATTTTGGTAGGGGATTCATTGCTGATTTCAATCATACCAACAGTTTGACTGCTTGATGTCCAAGAGTTTTAAATATTACACTAGTTTTTGCCCCATTCCCATTTTTAGCTCTACTGGTCAGAGACCAGAAGAGCTTATGCGATAGTAATGCGTCCGTCGTCCGTCCGTCTGTCTGTCTGTCTGTCCGTCTGTCTGTCTGTAAACAATTTTTCAAAATGCTACTCCTCCTACAGTTTTGGTCTGATTTCAATATAACTTGGCACACAAGTAGACTACACTAAGATACATAATTCTGTGTATCGGTTTTTGATTTCGATGAACGGTGTTGCCGTAATTACTAAAAATAGAAATTCTGTGAAATTCTTTCAAAATGCTACTCCTTCTACAGTTTTAGTCTGATTTCAATATAACTTGGCACACAAGTAGACTATAATAAGATACATAATTCTCTATATCGGTTTTTGATTTCGATGAACGGTGTTGCCGTGGTTACTAGAAATAGAAATTTCTGTGAAATTCTTTCAAAATGCTACTCCTTCTACAGTTTTATTCTGATTTCAATATAACTTGGCACACAAGTAGACTACAATAAGATACATAATTCTGTGTATTGGTTTTTGATTTCAATGAACGGTGTTGCCGTGGTTACTAAAAATAGACATTTCTGTGAAATTCTTTCAAAATTCTACTCCAAATACAATTTTAGTCTGATTATAATATAAATGTGGCATGCAAGTAGACTGCACTAAGAACATAAAGAGACTTAATCAAGGATCATTATTCTATTTATTGCTGTTGAAAAGTTTCAATTTCCAACTGCTTAAGTACTTTTCTCTTCCTTTGCTATAAGTACAAGTACAAACCAGTAGAGCTTCAGTCTCGACAGAGACTTCTGGTTGTTTTCCTTCACCCATAGATGATTTATGCCAAAATTGGTTCAGTGGTTTCAGAGAAAAAGCTGAAAACGCACGACCACGGACGAAAACGGATAGCAATAGCAATACCTAAAAATTCCAAAGGGAAACATTTATTTACTTACGATATATAGTTGTTTTGTTTTTTTTTTTCCTTTTCACACTTGGAAATAAATTTTGCCCTGTTTTAAATTCGCCAAATCAAAGGTCTGTTCAAATTATTGACTTTTTTTATTCACACATTTTTAATTTCGTCTTTTAGAAGGTCGAAAGAAGCGAAAATCTCCCTGTATAATTTTTTGTAGGTTTTTCCCCCTTAAATTTTATACTACTGTATTCTATTAATTAATGTGAAATGTGCGTGTTTCGATTTCAGGGAAGGACATTGACAAAGACACTTCAGAATACGAAGCAGTTTTTCAGGCCTCCATTGATGTTCTCAGTTTTTGTGGAATACGACTTCATTCTGCGTCAACATTTGAATCTTTGACTGCAGAGTTTAACCTCCCCGAGACAAATAAATCTATGCAGACCAATTTTCCTTTTTCGAGCTGCAAGTTTGAAGTCAAGAGGTCCAGCGATGAACAAACAACTAACTATTCTGCTATTGCGAAAGAGTGCGGAAATATGGCGAACAATGAAATGTATCTTTACTTCCCAGTTAATCTGACTGATTGGAACAGTGCAAAATATGCTCAAGTGTCAGATGGAGTATATCGTTTACCAGAAACTACAGCAAATATCGTTATGAAGACGGGCAAACTGGCTAATGACGGCGTTGACATTAACTCTGTCCACTTCTCCACAATCATCTTCTACACGAATATTTCGCCTATGTCTCATTTTCTTACTTGGTTATTCCGGCTTATGTAACCATTAATCTTACAAATAAATATCGAACTTGGAGTGAAATATCCAGTTCAAGATAAATTGTGAAATACATCTGAAGAGGATTCGTGTTTGAAAATTCAGACTATGTTAACAATAATAAATTCAGTTTCATTATCTAGACAATTTATTGGGTAATTTAAACAAATTAACATACTAATTCGACCAAACAATTAAGCGAACTGCGAGTTTGATTTTTTTTGGATGTGGTAAACTTAAATTTATTTGCTGTTTAAAGCTGTAAAATTTATTTCAATTTTGCTGTTTGATATCATTCATACTTGTTATAAACAAGGCGTTAGACTTAAGGGTTTGCTGTTTGTTTTGTCATCTAATACAAGTTTTCGAGGAGAAGCTATCACCGTGCAGAATTTTTACAAATTATCTTCTAAACTTTTATTTTTAAATTAAATAAATATGTTTTATCAGTTATTTTTATTGAAATTGGTTCTAAATCTTTATTTATATTTGGATTATGAAACAACAAATTTTTATTGGCTTTTACAAGTAATGTTCAAGTTAGCTGCAGAACTGTAGCGTTGTGGTTTTATTTATTAGTCTTTGACCATAACGCTACAGATCACGTAATGCAAACAATGTGCAATTTACGGCGCAAGATTTTTGCGCACTTTTAGAGAGAATTCCTCCCCTTTCCAGATTTGGTCAATAAACTACCTGTCACTCCCTAATTCTAGACACATTTGACCAAACTGCGTATTTAATTCACCTCTCAATCCTTTATAGTCGTCTCTACAGACAATAAACTTTCTTTATTTAAATTGTCTTTTGGGTTGCAGAAAAATTCCAATCAAGCGAGTTTATCGCCTCCCTAGGGACGACTATAAAGGGTTGGGAAGTGGATAAACAAGAGGCCCACGGGCCTTGTAGGTCACCTGAGTATCGTTTAACAACTTTCCAACAATTGAATTTGGTTTGTATTTTAAACCAGAGGCAATGAAATTCACAATTTTGAAAGAGGCACCAATGCTTCTCATAATTATACACTTAGGAATGCTTACTGGATAGTCACTTAACACCCATAAGAAGATCAGAGTAACTAAGAGAAAATGCACTTTCATTCTAAACCAGTTGTGCACTCCACCCCATCCCACAGGAACCACTGACCCTGGGGCCACATATTTCAAAATTTTGAAAATTTTATCATAAATGTTATTTCATCAAATATGGTTGATTAATACTAATGAGCAGATTTCAAAGCATTAATTTATTTTCAGACTATACACCCCCCCCCCCGATACCCCTGACTCAGGGGACATGAAATTAACCATTTTGCTAGATGCACCTTTCCTCATCATAAATATATATATGTATACTTAGATCATTGACATAATACCCAGGAGCAAAAGATTTTCAAAGAATTAATGCATTTTTTACTTTATAATTAAAAGAGCCCCCAGTCCCTTTACACCAAAGAGTAAAACCCCTGACACAGGGGCCATGAAATTCACATATTTGGAAGAGGCACTCTTGCTTATTATAACTATGTACTTAGTTAGTTTATATAATACCCAGGATCAGAGGAGAAAATTTTCAAAAAAATAATGCCTTTTCACTATATAATCTATATAGCCCCGCCCTAGCACTAGAATCCCTGACCCTGGGCCAAGAAATTCACAAATATGGAAGAGGCACTCTTGCTCATCATAACTACGTACTTAGTTACTTTATTTAATACCCCAGAGCAATGAAGAAGATTTTCAGAGATTCAATGCATTTTCACTATATAACCAATAGAGCCCTGCCCTAACACCAAAACCCCTAACCCTGGGATCATGAAATTCAAAAATTTGAAAGAGGCACTCTTGCTCATTATAACTATGTACTTAGTTAGTTATTTAATACCCCAGAGCAGAGAAGAAGAATTTCAGAGATTCAATGCATTTTCACTATATAACCAATAGAGCCCCGCCCTAACACCAAAACCCCTGACCCTGGGGCCAAGAAATTCACAATTGGGAAGAGGCATTCTTTCTCATCATAACTATGTACTTAATTAATTTATTTAATACCCAGGAGCAGAGAAGAAGATCTTTAAAGAAATAATGCATTTTTACAAGTTTAGTTGAGTTCACAGTGCTTTCTCCAACCATGCCAAGAGTTCGACTGCATGATATACATGAGTAAAGATTGATTGTGTATTGTTAAGCGTCCCTCTGAAGTATTTTCAACGCTAATGGGGACGCCACCACTTTCCGTTAGAAATCTGCAAATTTTGTACTATTCTCGGCACTCTAGGCCATTGAGTAGAGAGGGATCTTATCTTCCCATCACCTACTGCGCCATGGGACTTCGATTTATCAGGTAGAATCCGAAGGACCGGTTCCACAGTGGGATTCGAACCCGCGACGTAAGGATCATCTCCTCACTTCGCGACTCTTGAGCAGAGTTTTAAAAATCGCATTTATTTTGGGGTTTTAGCCCCACCCCTCATGCCCAAGAGGATTTAACCATTGAAGTCACAATTTTTGCCCCCTTTCACTTACACATGCTACATGCCAAATTTGGTTGCATTTGGTTATTTCAGAAAGGAAGCTAAAAGTGTTCAAATGTTAAGACACAACGCATGACGACGAACGAAAACAGATAGCAACAGGTCACCTGAGTGCTTCTGGTGACCTAAAGAGCAATACAGTATTATTACAGAAGACTTTTAAAAATGTGTTAATACCCATAAGGGACTACATATAATTATCGGTATGAAATGTCGACAAAATGTCCATGTTAGTCTCAGAGTTTGACTTGCTAGAACTTATTTTGGTCAAATTTTCTAAAATTGGATGTGGCATCCCAGAGATTCTTGCTCATGGGATACAATTTAACATGTAAATGTGATACATTGCAATACATGTATGGCTATACATATGGTTGATTAAAGAAGACATTCTCAACGGACTTAAAGGTTTCGTCAAAGGTCAACATGTCCAAAAAATTTATTTTTACAATAACTCCAAAACTGTGTTAGCTATAAAGTTAAAACTTTTACAGTTCAAAAATTTTTCATTGATTAACAGATAGAAAGTATCACTTGATAAAAAATACTTGGACAAAATATTTAAATTGAGAAAAAATCTTTATAAAAATGCATATTTTATATTGTCTTTCATTTTTCTTGCTAGCCTCTGTGGGAATTTGTCACAATGATTTTTTTTGTAATTTTAGCCACGTTTCTAAATAGCAATCAAGTTAAATTGACCCAGTTAATCGATGCAATGACATTTCATCAACTGGAGATTGAGGCGACAAGCGGACTGGGGAATGATGTTTGGCGTTTTGATAGCTCTTATTTTTGATTATCTCTAATTTTTGAATAATTTTTGTTGGCCTAGATAAAAATATTTTTAAATGCTAACAGAGGGGGGGTTTCAATTTCATTTATGTGAACTGGCTGAGAAACAAGCAATGGTGATACCAATGTGGCAGTTTCTTACTATTGCGTTTGTTCTTTGGATGCAGACTAGAAGAATTGATTGTGTAACGTGCGAGTACCCATTATCATTGCCGATTATCCGTAATTGCCGATTTTCGTTTTTACGTTTAAAAATCTGTCAAACGGTAGTTATTTGTAATTTTTTCGCAAGATACATAAATTACACAATTTTTTCATCCCCCCAATCGTCTCGGAGAAAGAAAAAAGTTGTCTAGAATTAATAAACTCACCGGTGATGTATCAAGTCTTTGAAAACGCACAAAATAGCAGTCGTGCGACAGGACAGGACATAGAATTTTCGCCTAGATTTCCATTTTCCTGACAGAATCAGTCACTTTTGGTGCACATCAAATAAATATTCTCCTGCATGCAATGATACTAAACGAAACTAGTGCTAATTGTAACGGGGACTGTTACAGATGTTCCCCCAAACAATCCCCAAATCGTTTTTGTGCCTAATTCCTGTAAGACATTTTAAAAATAATAATCAGTTTCGAAGGATTTCATCAAAGAATTAGAAAGGCTACAATGCTATCAACTATATGTCATTTAACGCATTGTAGGCGCACGCACGTGTATGCACAAGCAAGATGATTATGGCATGTTGTCTAAACCATTAACATAACTTTATATCGTGAGAATCAATAAAACATCATAAAAATATAATGTTAACGTTTTTTAGATAAATTGGTCATTTTTCGTCTTTCACATACGCACATGCATGCATGTTCGTGCATTCATTTTGATAGTACAATCATGAAGGAATCCATTATAGCTATTCATATTCTAATTTTTATCCCGTTTCGTTGAAAACTAAGAAAGTTATAGACATTGAAAGTTTCAGCCAATCAGATTGCAGCTTACGTGCTTGCGCATGCTTTTCATGATAATTCTTATATATCATGCTGTAGATCTTTATAATTTATAACCATGTTCAAAATTTCAAAGGGTTTTGTCGAAAACAAGAAAGATATTGAGACTTTAGTTTCAGCCAATCAGATCAAAGCGCACGTGCATGCGCGTGAGATCTTACCATTTTGACCATGTCCTCTCGTTTAAGCTTCTAATATATCCTTATATTATGAGTTTCAAAGCATTTCATAAAGAAATGAAATAGTTACGTCTATATCAATTATATTGGACATTTCTCAGGTTGCACGTGCGCACTCTTGCAAGCACACGTGCATGCAAATGCTTTCACGATAATTCATATATATCAGGGTGTAGATCTCCGTAATGTATTATTATGTTTAAAATTTCAAAGAATTTTATCAAAAAACAAGAAAGATATAGAGACTTTAGTTTCAGCCAATCAGAGCAAAGCGCACGTGCAAGCGCGTGAGATCTTGCTATTTTGACCATGTCATCTTGTCTATGCTACTAATATATCCTTATATTATGAGTTTCAAAGCAATTCATCAAAGATTGAAAAAGTTAACACTTCACAACACATTTCACCGTAGTCGGATGTGTAGTTTACGAGATCATTCCCTTAATTCTGTTTTAGCTCCTTCCCAGCTTAAAAAAGTGGCCACAGTAATTATCAGTGACAATGAATGCAAAAAAAAAGAAATCAGTGACTAAAATATTATAAGAACATGAAATACATTGTACGTTGCACGTTTATAATGTAACGAATAGATGTTTGTAAAACATGCCCTACTCCCCAAAATAATTCGATTTTTTTCAAGTATAAGGGATATAATTCTATCCAAGATGGCTCATCGTACCCAAAAAAAACTTGACCTAGATATTCTTATGATAAATCTGTATACAATATTTCATTTCAGTATGTGCAACCTCTGCAAAGAAAATGCATGGAAACATCACGATTGTGGGTGGATCGACAGACATCAGCAAAGCAAACGTCCTTCTTCGAAAGGGATATAAAACATGACCTAGCTATTTGTAGAAAATTAGATAAACTAAAAATTATTAAAGTTAGGATGACTAGTAATGTTTTTATCCAAATCGCCGTGCGTTTTTTTTTTCCTTGGCAAAGAGTGGGGTTAAAACATAATTCCTTCGATACAAAAAAAACACCACCCACGGAAATCGCATATTTATACATATATATGAGGATGGGAAAGGGAGAGGGTGACATTAAAATGCCTTATCAATGAAGTCGGAATCAGTCATTGCTAATCTCCTTCTATAAATTGCTGTTTGTTCTTCTCTCGGAAACATTTGGTATAGTATAATACATCTGTTTGGAAAGAAAATAAATGCGATAAAAAATTACTTATATAAAGAAGTTAAAAGAAATGTACACAGAGCAGTTATTATTGGTGAGTTGTCATTACCAATATAATCTGAAAATAAAAGCAAAATAACTCAACACGTCAAATAGAGTAACAATATTTAACCTAGAATTATTTCTATATTTTGACATCTTTCCACAGGCCTTTGCACAGTATGCCCCACAGGGGCCGAGTGATGATCGGCCGTCTCGAGAAAAGCGAGGAACGTGCCCTGTGTCTGACATAATCACCATATGTGAATGTAATCCAGCTAATATACTGTGTTGAGGGGACTACGAATGTCCAGGAGGTAGGGTAGTGTAACGAAAATAATAATTACACTATGTAGAGGATAACGAATGATGGTCGGCAGTCTGCTGTACTTACTAAGCTATCGTGACTATTAGTAATGTTTTTACTAATTTACTTCTTAATTCGTTTCAGTGCAGTTGTGTTATTCCTATGGATCATTTCTCCTTTCTTTGTTTTTAGTACAGAAATGCGCTGTTCCTATGGTTGTGGCTGTAGGACACATTTTGTGAATCATGTAAGATCAAAGAAAGGTATGTACTGTGAAAACACAAAACCTTGGTGGTTTAATTTTCATTGTTTTTGTTGCACTTTCACAGATTCTTAGTTACATAATGTCATTGTAAACCAACTATTTTTAAGGTGTCTGTTCCCTTCCAAAAGATGTTGGTCCGTGTGATGGTATATATAAACGTTGGTGGTATAACAGACGAAGAAATCGCTGTCCGAGATTTGACTTTGATGGATGCAAGGGAAATCAAAATAATTTTAAGTCGAAGAGAGAATGTGAAAAACGCTGTAAGAGAAGAGCATGTAAGTTCAAATGGAAGGAATGAGAATGTATTTTATTGTTTTTTTATTAGAATGTATTTGGGACGTCTAGACTTATGATCCATGAATTATTTTTGCTCCTCATTGTAATTGGGTCCCACAAGTTGGTGTATTTTTAAAAATTCATTCAAATGTTTCTCATAAAACAAGTTTAAGGATGATGAAGTGTGCATAATTATACACTTTTCATTCCCTGCCATCCTTTTCAAACGCAGTTAAACTTAATTGGGGGAGGTTATTTGACGTGCCGAATCGGTATCTGCCGTTTCACATATCACAGATAATTTGCCGGCGGAGAAAATTAAAAACGAAAAAAAAAATAAATCAGTATGCCTCTTAACGAAAATATTGGCTTTAAACTTAGCTTCCTCCTCCCTATTGTACGTGTGAAGTCTATAGTTACCATTGTCTCAAGTATCAGGAAATGGATGTAAGCAGGCCAAGAATTTTGATGCAATCTTTTAAAAAAGTTGTTTTTACATATTTCTCACCTTTGCATGATCCAATTGAATGTTGTTTACAAGTTTGAGCTAAAAATAAAAGTGGTACGACCTTGACATACACAAAAACAATAAAACAGTAGATACAACCTTTGTTTTTCCGGCACTTATATTGTGCAGTCTGTTCTTACAGTTTAATTCTCATATCTTGGTTATTTACTCATAATCTTCACACGTCTTTCTCTGTATGATAGAGATATCTTAAAAGAAACACATGATTTTGGCTTATTGTGTTATTTTAAACTCTTGAAAAGCTTTCACAACATTTCCCTATATGCTGGTCCAGTGGCTACAAGTAAAATTTATGCAAAGCATCAAATCGGCCGCAAACAAAATTTGGCATTAAAGAAATTCTTTCATAATTTTAAAAGCGTTCATGCAAGGAAAGCACGTCAAGATATTCAAAGGTGAAATAGTTGAATCATTTTTATTTCAGGCTGTCTTCAAAGCAAATAAATAAATTTTATTAAAAAAAAAATACACATATTACCGCATTTGCTAAAAAATTGTCAATGATGAATCTGATTAGAATTTATTGTCGTCAAAATTAATCTTGATGTAGGCCTTTTAAGATGAACCACGTGCTGCTGACTTGAATCTTGGTCACGTGATAATATCCATGGTTTCTGCAGAGTGGGCTATGCTGCAAGAAGCCGCGGTGCAAAATGTAAAAAACATATCTTTTTGTCATTTGCAGCTGTAGAACATATTCATAACAATTGTTGCTAGTTTGAAAAACTTTTAAATTTTTATTCACCATGTACTACTACGTTATTATTATCCGGAAAATCATGACTATTTCCTTTCATATATTACACACTCCCAGGCTGGGGAGTATCTATTATTCACTCTTTATATATAGCCATAAATTGTCAATTATGTGATTAAAAATGATAATGAAATTGAAATATTATAATAACAAAAATTAATACTAAGTAAGTTTTTATAAATATTTAATCATGATTTTTACTTGTTAGCATATACTGAGTAATAATTATTTTCCTTAACTAATAAAAAATAACGTCTCATTTCCCCATGCGTACTTTCTAACACAACCACAAATAGATCGGTCGCTGCTGCGGCCGATAATGAAGATGATTAATTCCTACCCTTTCTTGTTTGAGGAACTTCCAATGAAAGTGTCCCTAAGAATTTGTTTGATTAAAATACCCTTTACAGTACCCAAGAATATTTTGTTCAAATGTTGCTTTAATTTAAAGATAAACGATGATGTTATCACAAAAAGAGATAGATAGATTGATTGATTGATTGATTGTATGTTGAAGCCACCACCGCTAAATTTTTATCAAAAAAAGCTAACTATGAACTCTTGCTGAATGGATGAAGAGTTCCTTCATATATGCAGAGCTGCCAACTCTTATGATTTTGGCGTAAGGCGTACGAAATCAGCGTCTGAAATACGCCTTACGATTTCTCTCTATATTTTTCCGATTGCAGTTTTTTCGTTCAAAGTTTATAATACTGGTATTTTCATAGCTGGCAATCTATGTAGTTTCTACTATAATCTACTATAATTGCAATACATGCACTTATAATTGTAATACATTCACAATTCTTACAATGCTTGCTTGTATCATCCTTTCGGTTTTAGAAGGCCGATCACATTCATGTCAATGTTTTAAAGGGAACAAAATAGAAACATGCCTAAGATTGCATGTCCATTTACAAAACATCTTCAGCAGCAGGGGGCCTAGGTGATCCGTAGACCCCGCTTTACTATTTGTCATTTCAGAATGTTGGCAGCTCTGTATATGTGACATTTTTAGCCGGGCTTATTGCTCAACGAGCAATTGCCGGCTTATGTGATCCTGTTCAATGCAGGATGTTAACCCAATAGTCGCCATTTTAAAGTTACGTGCAAAAATATAGTTCTTACTCTCAACCGCTTTTGAGATAATACAAATGCTAAATAAAGCAACAAAAATAAAACGAAGTTTTATCTATATAAAATAAACATTTGTAGTAATGACTTTGAAAACTTCATAAGTCAAAGAACATAGTTCATTAGCGTAAGGATTTTTGATAATCAGTGTTACCGTAGTTCTCTACACATACGAGGTAAAGCAGGAGAGGGAACCAGACTGGCCTGTTTGTTTACATTCAGCTGCGGTACCAGATTAATTCTGATTCTGACAAAATCGGACCGTGGTATTACGATTGAAAAACTCACTGTCAGTGTCTTATCATTTATATTGATAGTTTTAAAATAATTTTTTCATCAGAATATAAATGTGATTCATGTAAGAAATCCATTCTACTCTGTAAATGAGCCCGGCTCTCTGTACTTCTGAGTACTTTGATTATTTTTCAGATCGTCGTGGGCGTAATTAAATTACGTCGTGATGCAGATTGTTACGTCACATCCTGCAGCTGCCAGTATTAGTTCTTTAATCGAAGAAAGATGTACATGTACGAAAACTGCAAAGATATGACAGTGCCTTGTCTTTCTATTGTAATTGTTTTCTTTGACCTGAGCACTGTGGCTAGGAAAAAGTATAAATTTGTTTACTATTGAAAAGTTTAAATCCAAAAGACCAATCATGCCTTCGCTATTCTTGAGAAGATGAGTTTTACAGAATTTTCCTATGTATTTCTATGTAAAACTTTTTTCGCCCATTGTTGCCCACACCTACCCCCTGGGGTCATGATTTGAAAAAACGAGAATCTACACAACCTGAGGATGCTTCCATGTAAATATGATCAATTATGGCTTTGTCATTCTTGAGAAGATTTTTAAAAAGTTTTCCTATATACTTCTACATAAAACTTTGGTCGGCCATTGTGGCCCCGCCTTACCTTCGGGGGTCATGATTTAAACAAACTTGAATCTACACTTCCTTAGGATGCTTCCCTATAAATATGATGAGTTGCTATTCCTGAGAAGATTTTTAAAGAATTTCTATGTAAAACTTTGGTCGGCTATTTTGCCCCGCCCCAACCCCGGGGGTCATGATTTAAACAAATTTGAATCTACACATCCTGAAGATACTTCCATATAAATATGATGAATTATGGCTTTGTCAATCATGAGAGGAAAATTTTTAAAGAATTTTCCAATATATTTCTATGTAAAACTTTGGTCGGCTATTTTGGCCCGCTCTTCCCTCGGGGGTCAAGATTTAAACAAACTTGAATCTACACTACCTGAGGATGCTTCCATATAAATATGATGAATTATGGCTTTGCTATTCTTGAGAAAAAGATTTTTAAAGAATTTTCCTATATATTTCTATGTAAAACTTTGGTCGGCCATTTTGCCCCATCCTACCCCCGTGGGTTATGATTTGAACAAAATTGAATCTACACTACCTAAGGATGCTTCCATATGAATATGATGAATTATGGCTTCGTCATTCTTGAGAAGATGATATTTAAAGAATTTTCCTATATATTTTAATGTAAAACTTTGGTCGGCCATTGTGGCCCAGCCCTACCCCCGGGGGTCATGATTTGAACAAACCAGAATCTGTACTACCCGAGGATGCTTCCCCATAAGTTTCATCTTTCCTGGCACAGTGGTTTTTGAGAAGATTTTTATAACATCCCACCAAATTTTCCTAAATTCCCAATTATCTCCCCTTGAATGAGAGCGTGGCCCTTCATTTGAACAAACTTGAATCCCCTTCACCCAAGGATCCTTTGTAAAAAGTTTGGTTGATATTGGCCCAGCGGTTCTTGAGAAGAAGTCGAAAATGTGAAAAGTTGGCAGAAAGACGGACGACGGACAAAATGTGATCAGAAAAGCTCACTTGAGCCTTCGGCTCAGGTGAGCTAATAATGAATTATTCCTGTTCCATATTTCCTGTTACGATGAGCTATTGTTGAAATTTCTCGTGATAACGTTCAATGAAAGCAAAAACAGTCTTATAGGATTTGCTATCATTTAACATTTAATAAAAGTTATTGTTGTTTTTAGGCCAATGCGATGATTTAGCCACCTTCGAAGTACAATATTCTCTGGCTCAGTGAATATGTACTCCTCAGGTGTCTAAGTCATCGCATTGACCTCAAAAAACAGCAATAATTGTATAATATTTATTCCTTGAGTTTTTAGCGTTGGTAAAATACTGCATTTAAAAGTTTAGATGTTCATTGATTGATTGTGTGTTGTTTTAAGTCATATTCGGTTTTTGTTTAACTCATAATGTAACGTCAGCATTACAAATATTTGTTTAAAGCTGAACACGATTCGTAAAAGGAATCTGTTCGCCATTTTTGTTCCTGAGTCTTGCTACTCTACAGACCCCTATAAGTAGGGCAAAACTTGGTCACTGTTCCGTGTAATCAGTCGACATCGGTGAAGACGGACGTATGCTATACAGAACTCGGTAGCGGGAATAATAACGTAATACTTCGTCTAATGCTGGAAAATAAGATACCAAATAAATTTACAATTATAGTTGTATAAGTCAGTGCAGTATACAAACAACACAGATAAACGTAACTGCAATAAAATATAAACAAAGGCAGACCTGTTTACTCTTACGATTTCGCCGTATTTTGTACGGATTTTTAGTCTAAAATACGTCTCACGTTTTGCCATTATTAAATACGGAAATCGGAAATACGTTAGTTTGGAATTTAACAGTTAGTTTTCGTTATGATCTGTCTTAGTTTTACCGTATTTATCGCTAACTAAGAGAAAGAGTTCAAACACATAAGCGATGTCAGGTTGCCAGAACGCTGTTTGTGATATTATGAAATGACAAAGACCTTGTTTTTTAAACCATGTTTTTGTAATCAGAAAAGCAGTTTTTCTCTTTTAATATATGTAAAATTGATGGAAAGTGAAATCTTACTGGCAAATGCCAAATCTCACGGACAAATCTAATAAAAAATACTGAGAGACAGCGTTATGGGTAAACAGGTCTGCAAAGGTAATGCAAGATAACCAGCACGAACACGGGCCGCCATTCCACGCCGATACCCGTTACAATAAAGCAGTCAGGTGTAACGAATGCGACGAGTATACCATAGTACTGATGTATCGTAGGTAATGCTATCGAAAATGAGTATGCCTATTTACGAATGTGTTCAGCTTTAATACTGCATAAAAGTCAGGATGTTGATTGATTGATTAGATATTGTGTGCCCATTACAGGATTATTTTAACTCATAGTGAGACTTCACTGTATACTGGCGAAGGGCCAAGGGCTTCAAATTTAAGGGCTTTTACTTAGCACTCAGGGCGATTGAGCAGTGAGGGATCTTTCATGTGCTAACGCCTGCCGCGAAACTGGTCTCGGGGTTTAATGTCTCCTCCGAAGGACCCGCTGCACTGCATAATGGCGAGCACTTGGCGGAGGAACATCTGCCACATAATATTCTGTACTGTTTTGATCGTCCATTAAGTAGTATATACAAGTTGCTGACAGGTATATTTCATGTGTCATATGCTACATTTTAATATGTCAAATTTAAAATCAAAAGCACTATTTCATAGTTGTCAATTTTCGGGACATCGCCTGGAGGAATAACGCCTTGTATATCAGTTGTCAGTATCGAATTAAATTTTAAAAAGTCAAAGTAATTAAGAAGTCTTTTTTTAAGTCATTGATTGAATTTTCATTGTATTAATTTAAGTATAACACATTTTTGCCTGAAAGAAAATTAAGATGCTATAGTCCTAAAATACAATTTTAAATTAAGACATTCTAGGTAAAGTACATGACTGACGACTTCTTGTAAGTGTTGAAGTCCACAAGTTTTTTTAAATATCGTTTTATGTATATATGCCGTCACGATATCCCTCGCCATGCATTCGGCACCTTGGATAGAAATTTATGGGTCTTCTGGATGAGACCGTGTTACTGAGGCCCCGTGTCACGATTGACTTTGGCTCAATAGAGATCCCTTACTGATTAATAACCCTGAGTATGGAGTCCTTCATCGGAATATGTTGAAGATGTATAAAAAATATTAATAAAATGAAATATTCTCGAAAAGGACTTAAAACAGCATACAATTATTCATTCAATCATTTCATTACAATATTTGAATAAATTTTGTTTTATATGAATCAAAAATAGATTGATTGATGGTATTGTTGATCCCTCTCGAGAATTTTTCACTCATATGGAGACGCCACCACTTGCAGGGGGAGAGCTGCAAATTTTGTCCTATACTCGGCACTCGGGGCTATTGAGCAAAGAGGGGTCTTTTTTATTCCAAAACTTACCAGGGGACCTAGGTTTATACGGACTTAGCGGAAGGACTGGTCTCTACGTCCAGACTAGGTCTTAATAAGGGGAGGTAATTTGTACCCATGGGAATTTCTATTGATTATTGAAAGACCTGCTCTCCATAAACAACATAGATATTCTAGAACAGAAATCCAGGCGTCTTTTTCATATGACTGTATGTGCACTATAACAGTTTTTTTCTAACAATTTTGCATATGACAAAAGACAACTTAAGTAAAATTACCATTGTTTTAAAAAAAAGGCAGCTGTTTATGTTGTCAAAGAGTCTGGAATAAAGGAAAGGGAGATAACGAACAGTGTTAAATATCATGGTTTGTAAAACAATACAAATTATTATACCTCTGTTGATAATACTGAAATTTGATTGGCTTGTTAGACGGCTTTTAAACTCAATAATGACTCCCAAAAAGTACTGTTTCCAGCAATAATGACCTAGAAATCATTGCATGCGGGATATAAGGACCTCATCATTATAAATAATGGCCTCTAAATTTTTCAAGATTGTTAGGCCTTACAAAATTCAATTTTTAAAACACTCTTTGTAAATAAAATTTATGATAGTGAAGGTACGCTTTATGGAAATAATGCCAAGACCTAAGTACTGATGAGTTTTGCCCCTTGGCTCATTATATTGGTATATTACGTCAGCAGTTACTGTGCACAATTTCGTAGATTTATGTCGTCTGTTGCCACTGCTTACAAGATGACCGAGACGAACAGGTTTCAAAATTTATCGTCGGTAGATTTATATACCGAAAAATTTTAGAAAATAGAGACAAATGCTAACACTAACCAGAAGTCTCTGTCGAGACTGTAGCTCTACTGGTTTGTACTTATCAAAAACCATTGCACTATTTTATGTATCTTTGTGTAGTCTACTTGTGTGCCAACTTATGTTGAAATCAGACAAAAACTGTAGAAGGAGTAGCATTTTTAAGGAATTCCACAGAAAATTCTATTTTGAGTAACCATAGCAATACCGTTTGTCGAAATCAAAAACTGATGCACTATTCTATGTATCTTAGTGTAGTCTACTTGTGTGCCAATTTATACTGAAATCAGACAAAAACTGTAGAAGTAGCGTTTTTAAGGAATTTCACAGAAAATTCTATTTTTAGTAACCATGGCAACACCGTTCATCGAAATCAAAAATCGAAGCACTATTCTATGTATCTTAGTGTAGTCTACTTGTGTGCCAAGTTATATTGAAATCAGACCAAAACTGTAGAAGGAGTAGCGTTTTAAAGGAATTTCACAGAAAATTCTATTTTTAGTAACCATGGCAACACCATTCATCGAAATCAAAACTGATGCACTATTCTATGTATCTAAGTGTAGTCTACTTGTGTACCAAGTTATACTGAAATCAGACAAAAACTGTAGAAGGAGTAGCGTTTTTAAGGAATTTTACAGAAAATTCTATTTTTAGTAACCATGGCAACTTCGTTCATCGAAATCAAAAACCGATGCACTATTCTATGTATCTTAGTGTAGTCTACTTGTGTGCCAAGTTATACTGTAATCAGACCAAAACTGTAGAAGGAGTAGCGTTTTAAAGGAATTTCACAGAAAATTCTATTTTTAGTAACCATGGCAACACCGTTCATCGAAATCAAAAATCGATGCACTATTCTATGAATCTTAGTGTAGTCTACTTGTGTGCCAAGTTATATTGAAATCAGACCAAAACTGTTGAAGGAGTAGCGTTTTTAAGGAATTTCACAGAAAATTCTATTTTTAGTAACCATGGCAACACCGTTCATCGAAATCAAAAACCGATGCACTGTTCTATGTATCTTAGTGTAGTCTACTAGTGTGCCAAGTTATACTGAAATCAAACTAAAATTGTAGGAGGAGTAGCGTTTTGAAAAATTGTTTACAGACGGACAGACAGGCAGACGGACGGACGCCGGACGCATTACTATCGCATAAGCTCTTCTGGTCTCTGACCAGTAGAGCTAAAAACTGTATTTTTGTGGCTGTGAAAATTCTCTCAGACTATTGTGAAACAAAGGCTTGGAGAATAATGAGTTGTTGGGAAAAAACAAAAGATGAACTTGTCGAGTTTCTCTTAAGTTTTTATGCCGAAATAAGGAAGAAGAATAGGGATCTGTATTCAAGAACGTCAACGATAATTATAAGATTCGGTGTACATAAGACATTTTTGACACATAGAAATTTTAATATTGTTAACGATGCAAACTTTCGTTCGGCCAACGAAATGTTTAAAGCTGTGTTGACTAAAATATAAACATCGGGAAAGGGAACCGTACAGAATAAAGAAGTTATAAGGGATTACAGTGTAAACTGTTCCAGGACATTATGTTCTATACGTGTCGTACAGGGCGTGAAAACCTAAGGTGTATGAAGAAAACGGACTTCATTCTTAAAACTGATTCCCAAGGTAGGCGATTTTACATCTACATTGCTAAGTATGAGAAGTATGAGACGAAAAATCACAGGGACGCAAATGTTGGTGATGATGATTCTTCTTGTGGCAGAATATATGAAATGCCAGGCCTAGAATTATATTGTTTGGTTTTACTTAAATCTGAAAAATTCCTAGAAAACTATCAAGAATTGCACAATGTTTAGTTACATGTTGTATTTCTGATTTTTTATTTAAGCAGGAATGTCAAAATGTCCAGTTTTAAGCTTGGAGAAATATCTATCTAAACTGAATGCAATCTGCGACTGCTTTTGCATGGCAGAGACTCAAGAAGAAGTTTAAAGATCATGATAGGTTGTGGTACGATCATCTTCCAGTTGGGCATAATTCCCTGGGGAGTTGAAAACCATGTTACTAAAAGCTTAACTGTCGCACATACATGTATATACAAATCACTCCATCCGTGTCACCTGCATAACGACATTGGATCAAAAAGGTGTTGAAGCTCGTCATATAATGTCTATAAGTGGCCACAAAAATGAAAACTATCAAAAGTTATTCCAGAAATGTGTCTGATGAGAAAAAGTATGAAAAGTGCAGTGTTTTACAGAGTGTTGTCAATACAACATCAACGGCTCATGGTTCTGAAGAAAGTGCTCAAATTTTGAATTTCGATCTCTCTCTAATATTTCAAATTATGAAGTTCAGCAGCTGGATAATGTTCAGTTAGTTTCTGAAATTTTCAATGAGGTTCCTGAGTCAGAATAGGAAAATAGAGCTATTCAAAATAACGCTGGCATTTCCTCTTACAGTGTGCCATGCATCCCTTCCTGTGGGCCATTATTTTCTCATGTCAATCAGGTTAATATCCACTATCATCTGAATGACAAAGCTTGAAAAAAAAAATCTCTTGTATGCTTGTATGACTTTATAATTTAAGTCAAAATGCTTAGACAATTTACTGGCATAAAATATAGAAATTTTGTTTTTTGTGTTACAAAATTTTTTTGTCTTGAAACAAAATAAAGTTTACTGCAGAATATCCCACCTAGCTCTGATGTTTTAGAGGTCCGTGTTTGCTCCGCTCCTATTATACAATTGTTGTGTATTAATGCAAAATATTAATACTATAATCCAGAAAATTCAGTGTAAACATGTTCGACAGAAAAACAAACACACAATATATTTTCAGTCCGTGCAGTTGTGGTGAGCAGACTTTGGCGATTGAACGCACCCGGTGAACCAAAACACCAAACAATAACAGAGCTGTCGCCCTGTTTACAAAAACTGTGTACATAACACGAGTGTGCTCGTTTTGTTAAACTCTGTACACAACGGAATGACGATACTTGTGAAGGAGTTTTGCTTTCTAACATTTCTACTCTGAATAAAATTATTTTTCTTGATTTAAGTTTTAATTTTTCTCATTAATACACAACAAGATTGCCACTTTTCCTAAGGACTAAGAATAAAGTTAAAATTTGTGATAGTGAAAAGATGTGTCAATCAAACCCGCTAAAAAATTAAAAGTTTTGATAACTTTTAAATGAAATAGAATTTTTAATTAATATTTGTGTGAAATGCTATTAAAATATATAATTGGTGATATTATACAGAAAAAATTAACTTCAAATCTGTGTCCAAGTACCTTTAATTGAATTCTCATGATTTATTTAGGTAAAAAATATTCGAAAAGTGATCCTATTCTGATACACAATTTCAGTGCATAAAGATTATAATAAATCTACCATAGGTTAAAAAAAAAATAGTGACCCGATTTTAATAATTTAAAAGCTTTGTCTGTAGAGACGTAATAATTAAACTTGACAAAAACCGTTTACTTTTGATAAATTTGAATCAAGCATCCTTAAAAATAAAACCAGATGATTACTACGGAATTAAGTTTTTGGTATATCTTGCATAGTTTATATGTATGATACGCTGTCTACGCTTGTCGATGTGTGTGAAACATCAGGTGACAGAATTGCCATCAGACAAATAAAAATAAAAAACGCAATACATGTATATCGTTGTTTTTGTTTTGGGGGAAATGATTAATTTTGTATTTCGAGTGACGTTGATAATACAGAGTAAAGGTGTATAAAAACAGATATTTGTACAAGTCTATCTCGATTGTAAAACCTATCGTAAAGAATGAAAGGAACCGTTATTTTACTGCTGTCATCAGTCTGTGTAAGTAGGATATGGTACATTTTGGTAAATTTTTCGCTTAGGCCATAGATTCTCAGTAAAATAAATATTTTGGAATTTATTTTATTTCTTTAGTCATTTATTTATTTTTATTCATTACTTTTTTTGGCCATGCAACGATATTTTATGTAAGTTAAACCTCGGTGAAGAATTATGTTGATAAACCGAACATGATACCTGGCGCTTTATTTATTTTGCAGTCATTCATTGGTTTTGATGTATTTAATTATTTATTATTTAATTATTTATTTATTATTTTGTTCATACAACGATATGTTATGTAAGGTTAACCTCGGTAAAAAAAACTATGATGACAAACTAAATATGATACATGGCACTTTAAATGTAACTTCTGACAAGAGCACATGACTTCAGAAAGTTTAATATATAGGATTGGGCAAGTTAGAAAATTTACCTTTTGACATAGTTCATCCCAGTGTTCCGCTCCACCAATTTTTCTTCTTTAACAATACGCGTTATTTTTTTATATATATATCTTCCAATAAATACTCTGGGTAAGTGATTTTTGAAAACGTTTACATTCATTTTCTATAATTGTTGAATTATAACTGACCTTTATAAAATATTCTTTTTACAATATTATAATTAAATAAAGGTCTATTTTTCATTAAATAGATAGAAATGGTTCGACAACGGTTTTGAAACTTAAATAGAAATTTACTCATCCAAATAAATAAATTTATAAATAAAAAAGATAGTAATAAAATTGAAACCAATTATCTGAATTCAAAAGTTATTATTTGAAATACGGATTATTCCTATAGCTTTTTTTTTTTAAATTTAATTAGTCTTATATAAGGTGTTCAGTAGTCTCAACGGTATTGAACAACTTAAAAAATCTTGGTCAAACAAAGAAATTATATCCCTTACATAACGATACATGTTTACATACAATGGGTCTAACTAGGATCGTCAAATAACAACAATCCAGAATGATTAACCTACACGTAAGTGGTCGAAACGTTTAACATGTTTAGGTTTAACCATTTGGCTGTGAAAACATTTCATTCAATGTCATATAATGTATACACTAACTAGGTAATTTAAAGTAAAAACATGTGCGTTTATAGTTTACAAAACATGAAATAGGCTATTTGTAGAAAATGAGATACAAGGCATATATACTGGTTTGGATTATATGTATTTTTTAAAACCAAAATATACACTTACACGAGGATGACAAAGAGAGAGGATGACGTAAAATTACTTATGTAATGAAGAAGTAGGAATCAGCCATTGCTAATTTCCTTCAAAATTGTCTCCTGTTCTTCTTTAGAAAATATTTTGTACAATATCATTCAACTGTTTGAAAAGAAATTATGATAAAAAAAATATTTATGGAAAATGTTTAAAACACCTGTACATAAAACATTTCTTCTAGGTGATTGGTAATAACCAATATAAACTGGAATTAAAAGTGAAATACCTCTAAACAGCAAATAGCTTAACAATATTTAACCAAGAATTATTTTTATATTTTTTTATATTTTCGCAGGCCTTTGCGCAGTATGTACCACAAGGCCCTATTGCTGATCAGCCGTCTCGACCAAAGCCGGGATCTTGCCCTGTGTCTGATATAATCACCACATGTGAATGCAATCCAGCAAATGAACTGTGTCAAGGGGACAACAAATGTCCTGGAGGTAGGTTAGTGTAACCGAATGTCGCTCGGCAGTTCATGAGCGCTGTACTGACTAAGCAAGCTATCCTGACAATTTTTAAAGCAATATTAGCTGCATTTTTGAGAATTTTAATTTGCCCTTAAAATGTGTTATGATAAATTTGTATGTTATTTAAACCTTTATGATGAATAGGACTATAAATAATGTATGAAACTGTTTCATAGGAAAGACTTCTGTACAATCGAATATATATATTGTAGTATCATGTGAGAAATCAATATTGTACAGGACGACAAAAATAAATATTGCTTCAATCAAAGCTCATCAATAGTTCTTCAATCCCAAATATGAACAAAAATTTATAAATGTAATTTATTCTCTAACTGAAATATTATATTAAAATTTTGCAACAAAAATTTCCGACATTTAAGTTGCAGCTCATATTGCTTAAACTCCTTCGATTAATTTCTCCTTTTCTTTGTTTTACATACAGAAGTATTGTTCCTATGGTGAAAAAAAAAATGTTTGTTTGTAGTACAGATGTATTGTTCCTATGATTAATTTCTCCCTCTTCTGTTTGTTTTTAGTACAGAAGTGTTGTATCTATGATTAATGTCTACTATTATTTGTTTTTAGTACAGAAGTGTTGTATCTATGATTAATTTCTACTATTATTTGTTTTTAGTACAGAAGTGTTGTATCTATGAATAATTTCTACTATTATTTGTTTTTAGTACAGAAGTGTTGTATCTATGATTAATTTCTACTATTTGTTTTTAGTACAGAAGTGTTGTATCTATGATTAATTTCTACTATTATTTGTTTTTAGTACAGAAGTGTTGTATCTATGATTAATTTCTACTATTATTTGTTTTTAGTACAGAAGTGTTGTATCTATGATTAATTTCTACTATTATTTGTTTTAAGTACAGAAGTGTTGTATCTATGATTAATTTCTACTATTATTTGTTTTTAGTACAGAAGTGTTGTATCTATGATTAATTTCTACTATTATTTGTTTTTAGTACAGAAGTGTTGTATCTATGATTAATTTCTACTATTATTTGTTTTTAGTACAGAAGTGTTGTATCTATGATTAATTTCTACTATTATTTGTTTTAGTACAGAAGTGTTGTATCTATGATTAATTTCTACTATTTGTTTTTAGTACAGAAGTGTTGTATCTATGATTAATTTCTACTATTATTTGTTTTTAGTACAGAAGTGTTGTATCTATGATTAATTTCTACTATTTGTTTTTAGTACAGAAGTGTTGTATCTATGATTAATTTCTACTATTATTTGTTTTTAGTACAGAAGTGTTGTATCTATGATTAATTTCTACTATTATTTGTTTTTAGTACAGAAGTGTTGTATCTATGATTAATTTCTACTATTATTTGTTTTTAGTACAGAAGTGTTGTATCTATGATTAATTTCTACTATTATTTGTTTTTAGTACAGAAGTGTTGTATCTATGATTAATTTCTGCTATTATTTGTTTTTAGTACAGAAGTGTTGTATCTATGATTAATTTCTACTATTATTTGTTTTTAGTACAGAAGTGTTGTATCTAAGATTAATTTCTACTATTATTTGTTTTTAGTACAGAAGTGTTGTATCTATGATTAATTTCTACTATTTGTTTTTAGTACAGAAGCGTTGTATCTATGATTAATTTCTACTATTATTTGTTTTTAGTACAGAAGTGTTGTATCTATGATTAATTTCTACTATTATTTGTTTTTAGTACAGAAGTGTTGTATCTATGATTAATTTCTACTATTATTTGTTTTTAGTACAGAAGTGTTGTATCTATGATTAATTTCTACTATTATTTGTTTTTAGTACAGAAGTGTTGTATCTATGATTAATTTCTACTATTATTTGTTTTTAGTACAGAAGTGTTGTATCTATGATTAATTTCTAGTATTATTTGTTTTTAGTACAGAAGTGTTGTATCTATGATTAATTTCTACTATTATTTGTTTTTAGTACAGAAGTGTTGTATCTAGGATTAATTTCTACTATTATTTGTTTTTAGTACAGAAGTGTTGTATCTAGGATTAATTTCTACTATTTGTTTTTAGTACAGAAGTGTTGTATCTATGATTAATTTCTACTATTATTTGTTTTTAGTACAGAAGTGTTGTATCTATGATTAATTTCTACTATTATTTGTTTTTAGTACAGAAGTGTTGTATCTATGATTAATTTCTACTATTATTTGTTTTTAGTACAGAAGTGTTGCTCCTATGGGTGTGGTTGTAGGACACATTGTGTTAATCCTGTAGGAGTAGGATCAGGGAACGGTATGTACTATGAAATCACAAATTTTGGTGACGGTTTAATTTTATTGTTTTGTTGGGCTGTCAAGGATTTTTAGCTCACCTGAGCCGAAGGCTCAAGTGAGCTTTTCTGATCAAAATTTATACGTCGTCTGTCGTTGTTGTCATTGTCGTAAACCTTCACATTTTCATCTTCTTCTCAAGATCCGTTGTGCCAATTCAACCAAACTTGCTCAAAATATTCATGAGTGAATGGAATTCAAGTTTGTTCAAAAGGGCCAAGCCCTTTTCCAAGGGGAGATGATGAATTAATGAAAATTTAATGGCATCTTTTTAAAATCTTCTCCAGAATCATTGTGGAATTATCGGCAGGCAGTGTAGATTAAAGTTTGTTCAAATCATGGCCCCCGGGGGTAGGGCGGGGCAACAATGGCTGATCAAATTTTTGCATATGAATATATAGGAAAAATCTTTAAAAATGTTCTTCTCCAGAACCACTGGGCCAAGAAGGATGAAACTCATGTGGAAGCATCCCCGACTAGTGTAGATTTAAGTCAAGCGGGGGAGGGGGGGGGCCACAATAGCCGATCAGAGTTTTACATGGGAATACATAGGAAATCAATTTAAAATCATCTTTTCAAGATCAGCAAATCTATTATTGGTGATAGTAATATGGAAACATCCTCAGTTAGAGTTATTCAAGTTTCTTCATGTCCCTTAGGGGTAAGGTGTGGCCATAATGGGCAATCAAATATTTACATAGGAATATATAGGAAAAATCTTTGAAACTCTTCTTCTCAAGTATGGCAAAATTATACATGTATGTTTGATTGATATAGTGACGTTTTCAAATTAAAAAAAATTGAAATCCCTTCTACCCAGACAAGTAAAATTTTCAATAATGAGCTGATTTCTGTTTTTTAACTAGCCCATGTGCTCAGGTGAGCAGTGTGGCCCATGGGCCTCTTGTTTGTTATATAATGTCAATATGCACCACCTATTTTTCTTCTGGAACTGTCACTTATTTAGGGTCTGTTGGAGGAAAACAGACTTTGTCATTATAAGCAAACGGGACAAATATTTCTATTTGAAACATTGGATCTCTATTTGAAGTTTGTGTTGATCTCTGTTTTGAAATTTATTCTATTGTAGTATATTTTTCTGTATTAGTAGTATACTATTTACCACTGTCGATGTTTCTCCCTAATTGTGTAAACGTATTTATTTCATTTAGTAGTGTATCATTTAACCCCTATATTTTATTCTTTTGAACAGTTTGTGTATACAATGGCAGGAAGTACAAAGTAGGAGAACGTTTTCCTTCTGAGGACGGGTGTAACACGTGCACGTGTAATTCTAATGGCGGAGTCGGGTGCACAGAAAAAGCTTGTATTGGCCGTTAGTAGCTTTTTACTGTAGGGACATATTTCTTTAAAACAGATTGTTATTTATGAATATGCCTGTTTTGATCATAAATATTTTCATCAATTCCAAGTTTAACCTACAAGCGTGAATATGTAAAACACCCATGTATATGTGTCAGATAAATTTCAATATCTTGTTGGGAACTGAAGCTTGGAATCCTTTAATGTAATTAATGGGATGCGGAGAACATTTTTTCGTGTAATGAGCGAACTGCTCCTTCTTTAGCTGCAATAATGTAGCCCTCTCCGATTCTTTTTTTTTTGGTGGGGGAGGGGAGGCTTCAACTCTTAGAATAGTGCAATGCGGCAGTGAATCACTCCCGCACGAATTTCGGCTCAAATTATCAGTAAAAGAGAGGGCTACATTATTGCAGGTACTCCTTGCTAAGAGAGAATTTCCTTAGTTGTAAAATTACTAAGTTTACTCCTATTTCATTATTATAGTCTTGTCCACTAAAAAGTTCCCTATTTAGCGAAATGTTTTCTGTATCATGTACCTTGAACAATTCTTGAATTTAAGGTCTGTCGCTTAAACGCCAGGGAAGAAAAGCCTTGCAATATTTTTAAACATTTAAAACATCAACACTCTAGATCTGGATTTTAACTACAAAAATACTAATCTTGTACCTTTATTATATTACAACGCAAAATCAAACCTTTCCAAATCCAAAATGAATTGGAAGTTAACGTTAAAAGTACTGTTATTTGTAGAGGACATCTGTTCCCTACCGAAAGTTGTCGGCCGCTGTCGGGCAGCCTTCAGACGTTGGTGGTTCAACACACGAACAAATCGCTGTGAGAGATTTATCTATGGCGGATGTCGGGGAAACGAAAATAATTTTGAGTCGAGGAGGGAATGTGAGCGTCGATGTAGAAACAGAGCATGTAAGTAGTAGTCAGAGAAACGGAGATATGTCGTGTAATTGCTTGTTGTTGTTTAACTTCCCTCTCGAGAATTTTTCACCCATATAATTGATTATTGTTTAACGTTCCATTTGAAGATTTTCAATCATTTAGAGACGTCACCGTATGCCGGTAAGAAAACTTCAAATTAATACCAATATTCGGCACTCAGGGCCGTTAAGTAGTGTGTGTTCTTTATCGTGCCAACGCGTACATTGGTTTTCGACATCATTTATTAACCCTTTTCTACATTTTACTGAAATACTCAAAAATTCATCTTGTCTGCAATCTTAAAACACTAATAAAGTTCAGAATACTTTTATGATTTGCGAGTATAATCGTTCTCAATTATGGGACCACAAACTGATTATTTTGTTTTGATACTGAAGGTGACATAGCTAGTTCTTATTCTTTTTCATAGGTTCATACTTTTATATTAAAAATGCAGGAAAAAAACCCACGTTTAGATAACCTGTTTTTTTTTTCATTCCAGATCCTCAGGGTCGACCCGGCCGTAGCCCTATTGCATAGAAGATAATACCATTGGAGAGATATTCTTTATTTTGTAAAAGTTTTGTACCCTTTAACTATGTTACTTCAATATTTGAAAATAAAAAAATATAAAAAACCAAGTATTTACTTTCAATATTTTTCATAAAACCTGTATGTGCGAGGGCAATGAGTTCCTCATGTGGATCTAAATTATTGACTTAACAATGCGCTATAACACCTTATATAGAGGGATAAGGGATACCTTTTATGAGTTTTGTCCTCATGACACAGTGTACGTGTAAATTCGACTTAAAACAAGAAATCTGTGAGCCAATGCTCACTAGTAATACCCCCGCTCTGTTGTAAATAAGCACTTTCATGTTAATAGACTGTTTACACAAGTTCAATTACAGGCAGATGAACTTGACATCAGATTCATATCAAAATTAAACCCACCATATGGTATGCCTCAACAAAGTCAGTAATAACATTTCAAGCATCTGCTATGAATAGCTAATGAGAAAACTGCTGCGAAAATTTGTCATGTATGAAACGGACAGACGCACAGACAAACAGGAAGTTGATACTGGATTCAAACCAGAAGTCTCTGTCGAGACTGTAGCTCTACTGGTTTATACTTAAAACAAAGGAAGAGAAAAGTAGCAGTTGTGACTTGAGACTTCAAAACAGCAATCAATAGAAAAATGATCCTTGCCACCCATCAAAATAAAAACAGATGCACAGAATTATGTATCTTAGTGTAGTCTACTTGTGTGCCAAGTTATATTGAAATCAGACCAAATCTGTAGGAGGAGTAGCATTTTGAAAGAATTTCACAGAAATTTCTATTTTTAGTAACCATGGCAACACTGTTCATCGAAATCAAAAACTGATGCACAGAATTATGTATCTAAGTGTAGTCTACTTGTGTGCCAAGATATACTGAAATCAGAACAAAACTGTTTGAGGAGTAGCATTTTGAAAGAATTTCACAGAAATTTCTATTTTTAGTAACCATGGCAACACCGTTCATCGAAATCAAAAACGATGCACAGAATTATGTATCTTAGTGTAGTCTTCTTGTCAGCCAAGTTATACAGAAATCGGACCAAAACTGTAGGAGGAGTAGCATTTTCAAAGAATTTCACAGAAATGTCTATTTTAAGTAACCATGGCAACACCGTTCATCGAAATCAAAAACCGATACACAGAATTATGTATCTTAGTGTAGTCTACTTGTCAGCCAAGTTATATTGAAATTGGACCAAAGCTGTAGGAGTAGCATTTTGAAAGAAATTCAATGAAATTTCTATTTTTAGTAACCATGGCAACACCGTTCACGGAAATCAAAAACCAATGCACAGAATTATGTATCTTAGTATAGTTTATTGTGTGCCAAGTGATATTGAAATCGGACCAAAACTGTAGGAGGAGTAGCATTTTGAAAAATTGTTTACAGACAGACAGACAGACGGACGGACGACGGACGCATTACTATCGCATAAGCTCTTCTGGTCTCTGACCAGTAGAGCTAACAAAAATATATCCCACCATATGGCATGCCTCTGAGAAGATTGTGTTAAATTTTCAAGCATCTGTGATTAGTAGTTGCTGAGAAAACTGACGAAAATTTGTTTTGTATGAAACTGACAGACGCACAGACAAACAGGAAGTTGACATCGGATTTAAACAAAAATGTATCCCACCATATGGCATGCCTCAGAAAAGATTGTGTTAAAATTTCAAGCATCTACATTGAGTAGTTGCTGAGAAAACTGCAACGAAAATTTGTTATGTATGAAACTGACAGACGCACAGACAAACAGGAAGCTGACTTTGGATTTGAGCAAAAATGTATCCCACCATCTGGCATGCCTCAGAGAAGATTGTGTTAAAATTTCAAGCATCTACGATGAGTAGTTGCTGAGAAAACTGCTACGAAAATTTGTTATGTATGAAACGGACAGACAAACAGGAAGTTGACTTCGGATTTGAGCTAAAATGTATCCCACCATATGGCATGATTCAGAGAAGATTGTGTTAAAATTTCAAGCATCTACGATGAGTAGTTGCTGAGAAACTGTGACGAAAATTTGTTTCGGATGGACACACAGACAGACAGACAGACGGACAGACACACAAGGGTAAAACAGTATACCCCCCTCTCCTTCGGAGCGGGGGTATAATTAAATTCAATCGGAATTCAAGTGGCCTTATACAGGATTGTATTTACTCAGGTTACCATTAACACTCTTTCGTGTCTAATTTGATACCTCACTGTTATTATGTCCATGTAAATAGATACGTCTTCAACAAACAAAGAGATATCCTACATCTAATAACTATCTTTCGTTTTTCCATATGTAGAGAAAAAAGCTTCATGACTTTTAACATAAAAACGGTTTAGGCAAAAATAAAATAATTCAACGTTGAAATTAAAGCATTTGAAATACTGTAGATTGGCAATTAATCACGATGGTTTTAATTTCGCTATGTTCGCGATTTGTAATTTTCCCGCGAAATTAAACCCATCGTGAATGTTTTCATTAGTTTTATAAAATTATTCAATGCTTATACGGGAATTTTGACTTAATTTCTTGCATCGTGAAATTAAAACCATCGCAATTGGTTCTTTTTGAGATATCGTAAAATTTAACACCGTGGAATTAAAAAAAAGGAAATGTCCATTTCTTAAACACGAAAACCGGGGGGGGGGGGGGGGGGTAGGTTCGAACTTCAGTACCAAAATTTTTTTTCCAAACATCACCATTTTCCCCATTTTTACCCATACTAAGACGTATCTGTGGAAAGTGGAGGGGGGGGGGGGGTAAACATACGAAGGTATGTTCAATGTCTATACTAAGTATGTATTTAGAAAAAAAGTGGGGGATAAGCCCCCCCATCCCCTTTCCGACGCCTATGAGATGTCCTTATCCCTCCGACTTCAATGAAAATAGGCTTTTAACAGCCTGATGAAATCAGGGTTTCGGGTTCTACATTTAATTCCAGAAATTAGGATGTTATAGCTCCAATCTGATAAAAGTTGGAAAGTGGAGGGGGGGGGGGGGCTAAACCTACGAAGATATGTTCAATGTCTATACTAAGTATGTATTTAGAAAAAAAGTGGGGGATAAGCCCCCCCATCCCCTTTCCGACGCCTATGAGATGTCCTTATCCCTCCGACTTCAATGAAAATAGGCTTTTAACAGCCTGATGAAATCAGGGTTTCGGGTTCTACATTTAATTCCAGAAATTAGGATGTTATAGCTCCAATCTGATAAAAGTCAGATACTTTGATCCGCTCACACGGATAGCTACTTTGTGAAGGGATCTACGTGAGCGGATCAAAGCATTCATTTTGATCGATTGATTGTATGTTGTTTAACGTCCGTCTTGAGAATTTTCACTCATAAGGAGACGCTATCACTTGCCGTTGAAGGGCTGTAAATTTTGCCCCTTTTGGGCTTGGAAAAATTTAAATTTTGGGGGAGGGAAGCATAAGTGTTTTACAAACATCTCTTGTTAACTTTGATTTTCCAATGAAAAGGATCAAAACTCTCTAATGGCTCACATTGAAGAATATATCATACATATACATGTATTTGAGTTTCTATATTACACACGATTTTTTTTATTTTTTCATTGATGTGAACGTGTGAAGTACCTAAGGATTCTACAGTCTTTTTTTTAATTTCATGGATGTGAAGTACCTAAGGTTTCTGTCTACCAAAAAATGTTTGTAATTTTATGTTCCGTTGGTAAAAGTTAAGCGGTCGTACACCTCATTAAGGTTAAGATGTTCCCTCTGATAGAGATGAGTATATAATAACCTATCTCCAAAATAAATCAGCTAGAATACAAAGTTCTTGAATTTACCGTTAATTTAATATATAATATACATCTATTTACGTGATGTAAAAAAAAATGATGAGCGAAAAGTTTTTATTCTACGATGTTGCATTTTGCACACCTGTGATAAACATGAAACATTTTTCAATCAAAATGTCAAATGAAACTGTAACATGTGATAGATTACGTTAATGCCTGTACTATTGTTTTTTAATTTATTATTGTGATTTGATATGAAATTACAAGCTATTTTTGGTTTTCATAAACATATATGTTATATTGCGATATTGTGAACAAAGTAGGGACTTGACAAATAACTTCATTTAATATGAATTTCAGAAAATTTAAAATTAACTCGAAAAATCGGCCGTAGGGTTTCCCTTGCTGGTTTTAAGTTCAGATAATAAGCACTATCTTAACAGTTGTTTCTCTAAACAACATATTATTTTTTAAAAAATCACTTTCGTAAAATCACAGTACGAATGACTTCACAAAAACTCATAATGATTGACAAATTGCATGTGTTTAATGTCCCTATTATCATAATGATAAAAGGACCTTCATAAAGTTATACAGCGTATTGTGTTGATATGTTTGTCGTATTTCTACACGGCAGGTCAACACGGCCGACATTATAAGTAACGATTAATTACCCCATGCCTTTAGCATGCCAAAATTAATAGCAGGGTTTTTGGATTTTCTGTTATATGTTTAAAAACAAACAATATTTCTCTTTTCGGAAAATGTATACCGATGGATTGAATGACGTATTAAAAAAATAAATATTATTAATGTGTACTATATGAATATTAAAGTACACACAATTTTATTCCGTCGTTAAATAGAAGCAGCCTATATGTCATTCCTATAAACGTTAACTCATAAATCTGCACTTTGTTGGTCATTTCTCGCACTTGAGTTACCTGTCTTTAGAACACAGCAATTACAAGACAATTAATTTAATTAAACCTTTAATGGTGTGATTAAAGAATTGCATAAGTTACATGCATAATCCTTTTTGATAATTTCATGTACCTAAAAATCTATCAAATATTTTTTAAAATCTTATTTGCAACTTGAAACATTAGCTGAAAACCTATATATAGAAAATCTCGTTACACCGAAGCCAACGTTTTACTTAGTACATGTATTTCCAAGAAGTAAAAAAATTTTTTCTAGCCATTTTTAGATCAGATTCCAACATTTCTAAAACAAAATAAGACATTATACTGGTAATAAACACTTTAAATGATTAAGTTTAAAATTGAATTTGAATAATACTTTCTGCTAATTTGAAAAACCACCCTCAAATGTATAATTTTAACTGCTTTTGTTTATTCTTTAATACCTTTATTTGGGTGCTTAGTTTGAGGCATGAAAATATAAATAACCTAACAGCTAATAAGTTACATATAAGTTAGAATACAATCCAGAAGTCTCTCTCGAGACTGTAGCTCTACTGGTTTATACTTAAAACAAAGGAAGAGAAAAGAAGCAGTTGGGACTTGAGACTCTAAATCAGCAATAAAAAGAAAAATAATCGTTGCCTTTCATCAAAATGAAAACCAATGCATAGAATCATGTATCTTAGTGTATTCTACTTGTGTGCCAAGTTATATTAAAATCGGACCAAAACTGTAGGAGGAGTAGCAATGTGAAACAATTTCACAAAAATTTCTATTTTTAGTAACATCGGCAACACCGTTCATCGAAATCGAAAACCGACGCACAGAATCATGTATCTTAGTGTAGTCTACTTGTGTGCCAAGTTATATTGAAATCAGACCAAAACTGTAGAACGAGTAGTATTTTGAAACAATTTCACAGAAATTTCTATTTTTAGTAACCACGGCAACACCATTCATTGAAATCTAAAACCAATGCACAGAATTATGTATCTTAGTGTAGTCTACTTGTGTTCTAAGTTATATTTAAATCGGACCAAAACTGTAGGAGGAGTAGCATTTTGAAACAATTTCACAGAAATGTCTATTTTTAGTTACCACGGCAACACCGTTCATCGAAATCGAAAACCGATGCACAGAATTATGTATCTTAGTGTAGTCTACTTGTGTGCCAAGTTATATTGAAATCAAACCAGAACTGTAGGAGGAGTAGCATTTTGAAACAATTTCACAGAAATGTCTATTTTTAGTAACCACGGCCACACCATTCATCAAAATCAAAAACTGATGCACAGAATTATGTATCTTAGTGTAGTCTACTTGTGTGCCAAGTTATATTGAAATCGGACAAAAACTGTAGGAGGAGTAGCATTTTGAAAAATTGTTTACAGACAGACAGACGGACGGACGACGGACGCATTACTATCGCATAAGCTCGTCTGGTCTCTGACCAGTAGAGCTAAAAATTAACATTATAATTAATTTTTTCTCATGAAATAATGATTTTTCAAACACGATAATATTATTTTAGTTTTTAGAATAACCAGAAGTCTCTGTCAAGATTGAAGCTCTACTGGTTTGTACTTATAGCAAAGGAAGAGAAAAGTATTTTAGGCCGGAATTAAAAATATCTTTGTTTCCCCTAACCCGACCCTAAATTCTCAAGTTGGGTCGGTAGGTAGGTAAACAATTTTATTTTCTGACAGCAGCTTTACAAATACATTCTAAAGTTTGATGGGAAATTACCTTTATAAATAAGAAAAGTACAAAAGAAAGCGATGTCTGAACAAAATGCTAAGTATCGTACATATGCTGTTTAAAAGCAAAATTCACAACTGTTATTTAGTTAAATTTGTGAAATATCTCACGCCATTACATCTATATAAATTGAATAAAATAGACAATAGTCTCAAATACGCAAAGACCAGACATACGAGTATATTTTTTCAAACCTTCCTTCAGCCTTCAGAGCTTATAGACGATCATTGTACTTTTTTGAGGGCCATGAGATTTGCAGTGGTTCTTGAGCACTTTGCTTTGGAGTTAAGAAGTAAGTGGCTAATTTTAAATCACATGTTTCAAATCCCAATGAATGACGTTGAAAACGGTCCTTCAAAGGGGACCATAAAAACTGATGTCCAGTGTCGCAGAAGATGCTGGCTCAAAAAAGATCCCCCACTGCTTAATGGCAAAAATAAAGTTCTGAGTACGTCTAAATTTGGAGCAATGGGGAAATGTTTAAATGTTGTCCTAACAAATCTCAAAGGGATTAAAAGCAAAGAAACAACCAATCTTCAAGAGCCTAATTAAAGAAAAATACACTGAACTTCTCAGGAAGCTGAACCACGATTTCAAAACTATTTGGAAAGAGTATGTTAACAATACATGTATTTAAATGAACCAAACCGAATCTACAAATGATAAAAATGCTATATACAATGTCATAGTCACGAAGTTTAACCACTAAATAAAGGCATGAAGAAAGAACATCTGAATTATATTTATCAGGATGAATATGCAGACATGTGTACAACAAGTCGTATGGTTCCATAATGGCATATAGTAATCATAGGAACATAGATTAATTGGTTATTAGATCAAAACTCAAACTGAATAAAATGCAGTGAAATTGAATGATGAGTTATAGGTGGGCCCCTCATATACTCATGAGGCGGGCCTTACGATGTACTAGCATTACGCGTATGTACCGACACCTCCGAAACACTCTTAATTAGTCATGGTAATTTTTATTAATGAATTGTTTCAAGAGTGAAGAATTCCAATTAGCTAAATACATAAGATTGAGACGTCGCCATTGTTTTATGAAGAGTTAACGCCCTGTAATCACATCTGGACGCCATTTTGTTTCCAACAAATGGTTGAAATTCACAGTAGAACAATGTCGGCAGTTCTGATAAAAACTGATTTTGATGAAATTGTATTTTATAAAGCTTGGTTAACAATAAAAATAATATTTGAATCATCTCATCTAAAAAATCTTTTCAGTCGGTGCGATTTAATTGGGTCGGTCGCGTTAGGGGAAACAAAGGTATTTTTTATTTTGGCCTTAGCAGTCGGGAATTGAAACTTTACAACAGCAATAAACAGAATAATGATCCTTGATTAAGTCTCTTTATGTTCTTAGTGAAGTTTACTTGCATGCCACATTACATATTATTATCAGACTAAAACTACTGTAATTGGAGTAGCATTTTGAGAGTATTTAACAGAAATTTCGATTTTTAGTAACCAAGGCAATAATGTTCATCAGTCAAAAACTGATACACAGAATTGTGTATCTTACGTGTATGTCACAGCCGCAATATATTTACTCCATGATATGAATAAACAACAACACGGCTGGTGGATTCTTTTGTATTTCTCTATTTCAATTACTTTTGATGATGAATATAACAAGAATAATAAGTAAGAAGGTGACCTGTAAAATAAATGAATACACTAACTCTCTCACATTTAATTATTTTAGAATATGTTAACTGTTCTCATTAATTAGATAATTAATTGATAAGGTATTTAAGTTATTCAAAGCGACGGTGGTAAATTAATTCTTACCGAATAGACAGGAATACAATTGTCTTTATTATAAATAAAAGACTTTATGTATGGAGAGGAGATAAACTCATCCTTTCTCCTGACTGTCTTAGGGTGGAGTAAGTTATTAGGGGTGTTTGACGCCAAGCATGCGTATTTGGTACCAAACTAGTAAAACCACTCACACACTCTCACACTAAAATATCAACCAATCATACACCTGCAAGTCTCACCCATTCTGACACAAACACCTTTGACCTTTCGCACTCTCAAACCAACCAAAAGGCATTTAACCCCATGAATATCAATGAATGACTTCATGAATGACTGAATACATAGAAAATTCCAGAGGACTGTACTGTTCCGTATAGGTGAAGATGATTATGATGATGGTAATGAAATGATTAGTATATTAGGTCACAAATCAATAATACAAAAATTATATAGTATTTATTATAATATTAATTTATTCACCCTGTGACATTCTCCCCCTCTTAGAGAAAAATGTCTCCCGACATTTCAAATATGAAACATATCACATCTGAAATAAAATAATCGGTTAATTTTAAACAATAATACTTCACACTTGATCATTGTAAATGTCTTCTCCGGTAAACAAGAAGATCTGTAATGCATTAGTAACATCAGTTGCAATGCTAATATTCATTCAAAAGAACAAGCATAATCCAAATAATATCAAATAAAGTATTCTGAAAAACAATACATGATTAATATCATAAAAAAAACTAAGTAACTACTCTAAGCTACTACTAAATCTACTATCATACTACAATACACAACTACTGTATATTATATTTTAGATCATCAATAAAATTAATTTAGTAACTCTTCTAAGCAAATTACTAAATTTAAGATCCTAAACTATAATACATATATCCCTGTGACATTCTCCCCCTACACATACCAAACCTGAGCACACTGTTCCCCAACTACCCAATTACCGTATTTATCTGGTGCCTTTCGCACTCGAGTAAAGCGTCTCGGTTGTGCAGTAGACAGACTCGTTTCACGTTCACGTGGCTGATCTCGATTAAAGTGTAATCTAAGCCCGAAGTTGTGTTAGAGTTATTATCTTGAATATTAGATTCAGGACCAACAGAAGAAAATGAATCTAACTGTTGTATAGGCCTACTGACATTATTACTAACATTGAAAGTATGATGATTTGGTACACTCACATTACATCATTACTGACATTGAAAGTATGTTGACTTGGACTGTTGACATAATTACTCACATTAAAAGTATGTTGACTTGGACTCGCATTGCAAGAGGACATTGCCCTAGAACCACTTGATCCCATATGTTCACTTGAACTATCGAGGTCAATATTGTGATCTACACCTGAAGTGTTTAAGACATTGTTCTTTCTTTTAGAGTTAGAAGGTCTTGACAGATATATTTCCTGTTCTGAATCAGATTCACTGGAATCAGACTGTTTTTCACTTACTTCACCTTTCCTCTTCTTACTTTGTCTGGTCTTTCTTTTGATAACTGTTTGGCGTGTCTATTCAATCTCTTCTTCATCTGCAAGAAACAAAAAAAGGTAATAATAAATTTCTGTGCAATAACCTTGTAGGTCCCTTTCATGATGCCCTTTGTACCTTATACACAGGAATGTCTTCCTTTAGTTTGTCTACTACCACATAAGGATCTTTCTCCCACCTATCTGAAAGTTTACATTTTCCTGTTTTTGCTAACAACAGTACCAATACTCTGTCGCCAATCTCTAATTTTGAAAAACAAACTTTATTGTCATAATTTTCTTTGTGTTGAGAACTGCATGTTCTTATAACTGTTTGATCTTGCAACTTTGTAGGCAAATTGTAATTTCGAATCATCTAAATTTAAAAAGGCATCAATAGCTACTAGTAACCTTGGATGTCAACCAAACATTAAATAATGAGGGCTGAATCCTGTAGTGTCTGTTTGATGAATTATATGCATGAACTAAAGGAAGTATATATGATTTCCAGTCTTCCTTTTATGTAATTTTCCAAAGTGCCTAGCACTAGTATTTTAATTAAAGTTTGATTAAATCTTTCAACAAGACCATTTCCCATTGGATGGTAAGGTGTAGTTCTACTTTTACTTATCCCACTTATTGCACAAAGTTCTTTAATCACCTTACTCTCAAAATTTCGACCTTGATCGGAGTAAAGTCTTTCTGGGAAACTATAATGACAAATAAAATTCTCAAACAGAGCTTTAGCTGTTGTTTTTGCTAGCTGATTCTTAGTTGGAACTGCCATTGTATATTTTGTAAAATGGTCGGTTATTACCGAAATGTTTTCAAACCCACCTTTAGACTTTTCTAATGTTAAAAATCAATACATAGTATTTCTAAAGGTTTAATAGTTTGTATATTTACAAGATTAGCTCTAGCGCTTTCTGCTGTTTTCCTTCGCACACATCTACCACAAGTTTCAACTCTTTGTTAGATTTCTTTTTCCATACCATTCCAGTAGAATCTATGTTTTGCCAACCATAAAGTTTTGTGTCTGCCCTGGTGGCTAACATCATTATGAATACCTTTAAAAGCAACATTTCTGTAATGTGATGGTTAGACTAGTTGTTTAATGTTTTTGCCATTAACCATTGTATGACGATAAAGAACATTTTAAAAGATTTCATAATTTCTCCACTCTCTCAGATATTTTCTAACCTCTAAGTTTTCATATTTCAACTCTCCACTCTCTGGTTTCAAACCGGTTTCTAACAACTCTATAAGTCTGTTTATAGATGCATCTTTTCTTTGTTCTACAGCCCAATTAATATTGCTAAATTCTTGAAATTCGTTATCCTCACTATTATTTTGTAGTGTAGCATTTTTTGACAAAAGTAACCTTTCAGCCAGAGGAAGTTCCTCCTTTTCTATTTACACAGCTGAAGTTAAAGCTTTGATAACATTAAGACAAATTTCTATGGGTCTACGAGATAATTCATTCGCATCTCTGTTTGATTTACCTGTTTTGTAATGTATTTAAAATTGTAATTGGAAAGAGATGCCAATCACCTATGCGACAGTGCATCGAACTTGGCTGTGGTTGTTACATATGTTAATGGATTATTATCCGTAAAAACATTAAACGTATTGCCATATAAGTTGTCATGAAATTTATCACATAAGGCCTATTTTAAACATAAAAATTACAATTTGTGGGCAGGGTAATTTTGCTCACTTGACCGTAGTCCTCTACTGGCATATGCAATAACTCTATCTAAACCTCCCTGACTTTGATATAATACTGTTTCAAATTCATTTCCCCCATATAATTCTCCATTAACCGCTGAAATGTGGCGGGAGCATTTGTTAAACCAAAAGCCATGCGGTTACACTCATAAAATCCAAGGGGACCTAATGTAAACGCTGTTTTGTGTTCATCTTCTTCTTTGATTTCAACCTGCCAGTATCCTGATCTAAGATACAACTTTGTAAAATACTTACTACCAATTAGAGTATCTATGGTTTCCTCCACTCTTGGGAGATTGTAAGCGTCCTTGATGGTTTTGTTATTTAACTTCATTAAATCGATGCAAAATCGTAAAGTACCATCTGACTTTCTAGCAAGTACAACATTTGAACAATGTGGACTTTTTGACTCTCTTATGGCATTTGCTTCTAACATTTTTTAAGGTGTTGCCTTACCTCTTCATACATTCCTGGAGGTATTCGTCTACAAGGTTCCTTAAATGGAGTATTATCTGACAAGTTAATTTCATGCTCCACTAAGTCTGTTCTACCTATATCTTTTAAAGAGGTAGAGAAAATATGTTTCCATTTGTTCAAAAATTGGTGACAACTCTCAACTTGATCAGAGGATAATTTGTTTTCATTTATTTTTACCCCTAACTCTAATAGGTCTAATTCTGATTTATTTCTATAATCATTTGATGTTGAAGGTTCCCAAGGAATTTCTACTTTTACAGAACTTAAGGAATTCCATCCCTAATGGGACCAAATTCTCTACCTACCCTTAAATGTCCATCAAGTACACAATACTCTGATATTATATTAAAGCATTTTATAGTGGAAAAGAATTGACCGCGAGAAATTTTCAAAAATTTCATTAATTAAGCAGTAGTTAATTAACAAAGATTGCATTGAAGTCTATGGGGAAATGCGTTTTTTTCCAAATAAAAATTCAAATAATTTGAATATCAATAAATCCTGCGGTGGAAAGATGCATTGATACATTAAAAATAGAATGACAATTGAAAACAATTTTTTTACCGCCTAAGTTTTTTTAATTGATTTTTTTATTAATTAAAAAGGGGAGATAACTCTTACCAAAATTCAAGGTCATGAATTAGGACACACTTATAGTAATAAATGGGAAGTATGTGTAAATAAACTGAGTATTCAATGCCTACATATCTTAAGTTTTCAATTTCATTGAAATTGTTCATAATAGGGATTGAAGACTTTAATTTACAAATAAGAGACTTTGGTGACACTTTGATTGCTTGCGCTGACATGTTACATACCCTTATTGGAATTCGTGAGGTCTTACCATTTTTGACTGATACCACTCTTGGACATACCAAAAGACTGTTATTATTTGATTGATTTTCAATTTGTTCTGTAATAGCAGCACTTACATGCATGCTGTTGCAAGACTTAACTATTCCTGAGATAGTTTTTACCTCATAAGGACCTACTGTAATGGAATACTTGTTAGTGGTCTTTACAGGAATATCATTGTTAATACTAAGATTTGCAAATGCTAATTTCTATTCCTCTGGAACATCTGTATGTTCTGGGTTTGCATAATCTTTACACAACCTTATCACATTTGTACCAATAATAATAGGAACTTTGCTATTGTATTCAGTTCCTTTTGTGACTAGAACTGGTACATAAAAAGGATTCAAGGACAAAAATGGAATTTGTAATTCAACTTCAATATATCCTGAAAATAGTAGAGAATTGCCTTCTGCACTATAAACTTTGAAGTCAAAGTCTTCTATATTATGCAGCTCTGGGTTTTTTTGTTACGACTGGTAAAAATTTTCAGACATACAAGTGACCATTGATTCAGTATCAATCAAAGCTCTTGTTTTTACACCATTTACAAATATGATACTTTCATTCTGATGTCCAACCATTCTTGATAACAAATCTTTAGATTCAGATTTTGAGTTTCTAATAGGGCTTTTCTGAACCTTGTTTTCCTCCTCCATCTGTCTCTAAATAGAAGAGATAAGTATTTTTTTAATTCTGTTCAACTTGGGATGATTTGTATTGACTTTGACCCTGAATTTGACCTTGGCTTTGACCTTGACTTTAACCACGACCTCGACCAAAACCTGTGTTTGAGTAGTTGAACATACCCCTTGTAAATGAACCTCTATTTGCATAAAAACTTTGTTGTATTGTCATTATGTATTGCTTTCTAATTCATAGACTCTTTTGTTCAATTGTTGAAAACTTTTTGAATTACTGTCAATTTTCTGTTCTAACCTTTCCATTGTCCTTACCATTGTCTGTAATTCTTTCTGTAGGTCTGTCGATGATGTAGTAATCTCTGCTCTCTCTGCCTGTTGCTGACTTTGTTGTTCCAGAACTCCTTTGTGATGTAATCTCCTCTTGCACCTTCCTAATTTCCCTGAGTAAAGATTCAAAATTTTTGAAAGAGTCAAACAGATATGTCGTAGTTTGATTTAAATTTTGACTACCTAAACCAGTCCAAAATTTACTTCTTAGCATCCCATCTTTTGCTTCATTACCAATGTGACCAAATTTGATTGCTTTTGATAATGTGTCTTCTAACATAGAAGCAAATACAACAGTTGATTCCCCCTCTTTTTGACAATCATTATAAAATGACTGCATAAGCGTTTCGCCTGAGGCAACATTGCCAAAAAATCCATCTAATTTTCTCAAAATGTCTTGGATAGAAGCTTTATCTCCCACTTCCACTAACATATTTCTATCTAAACCTTTTAAAGAATTTCTTACGGCTTGAAGTAGAATATGTTCTGGGTACTGATTTGAATTAAGTAAGTATTTATACATTGAATTGACGACGGATTTTTTCCGTTATTTCCTGATCATGACAAGGAGCACACGGCGGGTGTGACCGGTCGGCAGGGGATGCTCACTCATCTTTGGCACCTGATCTCACCTCTGATGTTTCGGGGGTCCGTGTTTGATCTCTTATTTCTTATTTTGTATTGTTTTATGGACTTTGAGATTGTATACTGATCATTATCTCCATATCCTTCATGCATATTAGGCTTTCTTAGCTTCTGACCTATCGACCTGCCTGATTTACATTCCGGTAGAATTATCAAGAAATCAACTCCGCTATCTTTCAAAGAGTTATCACAGAGAAAAAAAAATAGAAATGGTAACATTAAAGTATAAGGTGTTTTGTGGTAGACCGAGAATTTTCAGATCGGGAGAGGCCGGGCAGTAGTATAATTTTATCAATTTATATCCCGTGCTGGGTCCGCATTTGACGTTTAAGTAAACGCCTTGTATTAAAACAATCTTTTAGATGTATGTAATTAAATCTTATATAAATCGGGAAATGTGTCAGAATGATTTATTATCTTGTTTATATATGAATTTTAATAAATTCTATTCTATTGTATCTGTCTTCAACTATAGCTCCCGAGTAACAAAATGACCAAAAAATTAGCAATATCACATAGGCTGATTTTTACAATGTAGCTTTTCCTAATAAAATTCACCTGGTTTGGTATATTTTTCTTCAGTTTATATTACATTTTTAGCACCAAGATAACATATTTTGAATTTTTTTCACCTGTAAACCTTTACTGAATGTGATTTGTCTATATTTGTTTTTTCATTGAAATATTAGTAATATTTTCCAAGTGTTTTTCAAATTCCAGTTCTTAGGAGAGCAAAATCTAAGAACAATCCACTTTTTCTAAACTTATGACTTGATTTTTAATGTTTTTCAAAGAAAAAAATGTTTGTATCATCTGTCCTTAAATTCCTCCTCCGATTGTTGAGTACTACATGTAGGACTTACTTTAGTTTGTTGTTTGTGAAAGTCACTGCTTTGTGTCACATCAGAACCAGAAAGGGTAACTGAAATGTTTTGTTCCACACTAGAATCAAAATTTGATACTCTGAGCGGACCAGTGAGTAGCTTTACTTAATTCAACTGTAACATCTTGACAGGCTGTAGGTGAGCTGACATCTGATTCTAGGACTGAACCGACAGTAGGGCCAGACTGACTAACGTCAATGACTTGCAATAAGTTTATTAAAAGCAAATAAAACTAAATCTCTAAATAATCTTTTAACATTTTTCAATTCATCTTTCTGTATTGTTGTAATCATTATATTATAGTTATAAAAGGAAAGGGAAATGATTAATGCTGAATGTTAATCAGTGTGAGTATCTGTCTCTTATGTTGTTAAGTTTAATATTCCGTATAAACATATAAACCTACATGTATTCTCATACTGGGACAGCTTCCGAAATAGCGTGTCAATTTTCCGGCTGGAGTGGTCTTTCTTTAGTTTTTTTCTATAGTATTTACTATTGTGAGACATCGGGGGTCCTAGATTGGTCCTCTACAACACAAACCGCCGCCGTGCTGTCTACTTTCGATTTATAACAGGAAGTGGAAATTTTAGATAACTCGTACAACGTTTGAACTTTTAAACAAAGTTCGTAGCGATATCCGAGTTTCTTTTTTTTCAACAAATATATTGGGAATTTTTAGTCTCAAAATTGGGAAAAAACAACGTTTTTTGGCATTGGGAATGGTGCCGTTTATCGGTACCAGTTATGTAAGGAAAAAAACGCTGAGCTACAAGTACACAAGCTTACAAGATTTAAGCACAGCGTTATCATAAATTATAAGAAATGCAAATTCAAAAAAAAAAAAAAATAAAATTCTCTCTCCATTTCTACTGCGTGAATTGTTTTTCGCTCGACTGATACTATAATTGCAAAGAAGGATCAAAATGAGTGAACATACATGTACAGTGTAAGACTAGCTGTACATCTGCCTGTTGTACGTGTTACTGCTTAGATCTATAGTTTATGACCGATAGATTCATTTACAAATAAGGTATAGTACTGTAATTGTAAAATTTAATGATCGATTAGAAAAGTTTGTATGCAACTGCAGTACAGATACATGTATACACGAAAATAAGGAATGTTAATCTTTGTGAGATTAAAAATTAAATACAGATATCCCGTACATGAAATTGCTACATACAGTATACCAGGTCGGGTACACGCCTCTATTTGGTTGATCCACTCCCACTTGGTGGTCTATAAATGTATGAATACATAAATGACCAAATGGTGGTCTTTCTTTCTTTGCGTCTATATTGCGTTAAAAAAAATCAGAAACGCGGATTTGCATGATCGAGAATCAGGCGATGATCTCTAACTCACCCTCATACTATGTAAGGCGATTCGCCGTACATTTCATGTGGCAATTTCCAAAGCGGAGGGTGGAATAGTATATAGAAGTAAGCAGTGCTGTTTTTTTTGCTACATAATTTAAAAATACCTCTTAAATGTTGAAAATTTCATGTGGGCTCAATCTACATCTCTCATACTTTACAAACCAAAGCTCCTTCTTGACCATGATCATTCAGAAGCAATGAAAAGTCCTGGTTACTGTCGTTTCGCCCCATAACCAGAGCGCCCCATGCACGAACGGTTTTTTTTACCGGCGCTCATTGACAAATATGAGCGCCCCAAAATTAAATCACGAGCGCCCCAGATTCAAGTACGAACGTCCCAAATTAGCATCTCGGGTGGCCCAAATAATATTGTCTTATCTAAAACAGGTACAAAAGTGCTCGTTATGTGGTTATTTTATGCAGAAGGAAATCAAAGTTCAATTTATTTTTTAAACATTTCATTTTCAAATATATGTTGAATTGATTAATGTTAACATTGTAGTTTCATACAAATGTACAAAATACAATTAAATTTCTTTTGACTTCCATTCTTCAAAGAGCACCAATGTAATATTCTTTTAAATTATCAACTTTTAATTATATGTGTGAGGTGTTTTTGTCATTGCCCTTCCTGCCAGTAGCCGAGGTAAAGGACGCCTTTCAGTACAATCAGGACGAAGCTCGTGATTATGACCGCCGTCTTGCCCTTTTGTCATACGTCAGCAGGAATCGGGTGGAAAGCAACGTATTTCCCATCCCGTCTTCGAACGTATACAGAAAAGAGACGAGGATCGACAAACAACGATTGCGAGGGGTGGCATATGAGACTGAACAACACTGCCAGCGAATCCACGCCCTCCATGTGTTCTCATCCCAATATTGCATAATGAGACAGAGAAGCTACCCCTTCAGCAGCAGATGGTAGAAGAGTAAAGTCTCCACAGACTGCAGCGCAGAGTTGTCAGTGACTGTACGAAGACCTGTGGGAGCAGTATGAGGCTTGATTTCTGACAGGTTGCTTGTGTACCTCTCCCGAGTGTGTGGTAAAAGTCGACTATAGTTGAGATTTGATGTGGACTGCTTTACATGTGAACTGTGCGAGAATAAGTGTTCCCACCCTGCACGACTAATAGTGTTGAGACACAAGGACTTGTGTTGTTTCTATTCATATGTGTTTTGAAATATACACATCGTAACTTATTTCTTGTGTTTATTAGGATTCTATATCTTCTATATACCAGAAATAGACAGTGTAGGCGTGTATAGCTATCTGACACGAATTAAATTGGTGGAAACCCCACTAAATATTATACGGCTAATAATCCATAGTACTACTACTGAAATAAGTTTGGGGCGCTGTGAAATAGGTTTGGGGCGCTCATATTTGTCCATGAGCGCCGGTAAAAATCCATGGGGCGTTCGTGCGTGTGGCGTTCTGGTTTTGCGGCGCAGTGACTAGCACCCAAAAGTCCCGTTATAATTAATTGCAGCAGCGAAACGTTTGTACGGAAAATCGTTAAAGTACAAAATACAAGGATTGTTAGAAAAGTTCGCGGACAAATTGAATTACGGAAAATCTATTGTGTACTGTGAAGTATGACCTATGTCTGAATAAATTCCTACATTTTGTGTATTGGTATGTAAACCAGAAGTCTCTGTCGAGACTGAAGCTCTACTGGTTTGTACTTGTAGCAAAGGAAGAGAAAAGTACTTAAGCAGTTGGGAATTGAAACTTTACAACAGCAATAAATAGAATAATGATCATTGATAAGGTCTTCTTATGTTCTTAAGTGTTTACTACTTGTGTGCCAAGTTATATTGAAATCAGACCAACACTGTAGGAGGAGTAGCATTTCGAAACAAATTCACAGAAATTTCTATTTTTAGTAACCACGGCAACACCGTTTATCAAAATTAAAAACAGATACACAGAATTATGTATCTTAGTGTAGTCTACTTGTGTGCCAAGTTCTATTGAAATCAGACCAAAACTGTAGGAGGAGTAGCATTTTGAAAGAATTTCACAGAAATTTCTATTTTTAGCAACCACGGCAACACCGTTTATCAAAATCAAAAACCGATATACAGAATTATGTATCTTAGTGTAGTCTACTTGTGTGCAAAGTTATATTGAAATTAGACCAAAACTGTAGGAGGAGTAGCATTTTGAAAAATTGTTTACAGACAGACAGACAGACAGACGGACGGACGCCGGACGCATTACTATCGCATAAGCTCTTCTGGTCTCTGACCAGTAGAGCTAAAAATCAGGTCCATATAATAAAATCTTGAAATTTTACAACTATTTTTACTATGGGATCATGGGATTCACGGAGCAATCACTTGACGTAAGCGACGTGACAACCAGATTTCAACCCGTAAAGCTTTGTCTCAGTTTTATAAATCTTTCATTTCTTCAGATTTTTCTTATTTTTTTCTACTTTAAAATTGAATATCGATATCAAGACATGTTACTTTTCTACTATAATGTCTGTTGTATTGATTTGGACATTATTGAGAACTTAAAAAAAATATTTAAAAAAGTCTACGCAAATATTAGATCAGGTATGGAAACTATGCAAAACCATATAGGCGCAACGCAACGTCCATGCCATATGGGGGTATTGAAATATCGATGGAGTTAATCATTCAAAATATTAATCCTTCCATTCTTACTAAGCTACAACCATTTGAAAACTTGTTCTTTGTATGTGAAGGAAATTCCCGGCAGTATCTTGAACATTTTAATCTCTTTTTAGACATTTTCCCGTCTGCACTCATAAGTTTTACGTAATGCAGTGCTCCATGACGCTCAATGACGTTCCAATTTTTGTCTTTGTTTTTACGCGTTTATCATATATAAACGGCTATAAAACAGTCATATACATGTACCTGCCGCTAAAGCATGCAGGAAGCGTCATTGGGAGAAAGTTTGAACTAAATTGGAGGGTACAGTGTAAAATATCATAAATCTCTTTGCGCTAAAATTGTGCAATTTTTAATTTTAATAAAGAGTCTTTGTAATGTAAACTTGCCAAAATGTAGCATGCGCCGTGTAGCAAGTTTTATCAAAATAAAAAAGCTGTATATTTTTCAATAATCACTGGAGAGCACCAGATTCTTGTATATTTATTGGAAAAAAGGTTAAAATTTTATCTGGAAAGTTTGACTGGTTTCGTGGAAATAGCGCGCTCACAATAGAACTTGTCCGCGAACTTTTCTAACACCCCTCGTACACAGAAATTTATATTTTTTATCTTGGGCATCATAATATATCAAGAGATATTTTACTAAAAGAATTTTAACAAATATTCTCGATTGCTGTATAATTTGTTTAGATATGCAATTTCCAAAACATGCAGTATTAAGAAGCATGCACAAATTTGCGCCGACTCTGAAAAAGGAACATTTTTCAGAGTTCATGGGAAAAAAGTGAGAAGTAGAATTATTGAAAAATTAAATGAAGAGGAGGAACTTAGCTGAAAAGGAACTTACATCTGTGAAGGATGTATAAAGCAAGGTGAGGTAAATTATAAGTTAATTTTCCAGATTATGTTAGTCACGCAGGAATGAAAAAGGGGTCAAAGGTGGGGGATAATAATATTTTCAAATGATTTTCATCCATATAGTTACATGAACACGTATTCATATAAAGTAAAAAGCGAAAAATGAATAAACAATCAGAAATGAAAATATACCCCCGCCTTGACATTTTTGCCTTTAACGATTTGTTTTGTTTAAAAAAAAACTACGATCATGCAACTAGAAACTAGAGGTACTTTGAGCAATGAGCTCACTAAATGATACACACCGTCTCCCATAATGTCCATGTGTTGCTATATATTGTTTTACGGTAATGTGTAAAGATGAATAACTCGTCCTATCATATGTTGTCCAGAAGCTTCTATATGTGACGTCATAGGTAAACGTATAATGGCAATATCCATGTTTTGCTATGGGAAACCTAAAATACGTATCTAATAAAAAAAAGTAAAATAGGAGGTGCACAATGGCAATATGTAATAAAGATTCTGTCAAAGTTTCATTAAATTTCACTCGGTAGTATGAGGAGTTGCGGATAAGAGATAAAGCGTAACAGACAGACGGACAGACGTACAGACGGATGGAAATCCCGATTACTATATACCCTCCCACTTTTCAAGCGGGAGGTATAAAAAAAGACTCCAGTGTTGCGGTATTTGCACAAGAATATTGAAAATGGTGACATTAAAGAAGACAACATGGAGATGATTAGGTGTACATTTGCTTTCACTTTCGTATTATTACTTCCGGGTCATAAGTCATCATGGTGTACTGTTTTGGATGTACCCATCAAGATGTCCGACAGATGAAAAAGAAAGAAAATGGATCGAAAGATGTCAGTAAGTGCAGTCCAGTTGTGGTTAATGATAACTAAGTCAAATACTAGGAAAACTTATGTCACCTTGAATCAACGTTTTCATGATTACAGAGACCCTAAATTTAAGATGAGATCGTCGGATTTACATTCAGTGTATTAATATTTCTAGCCAAGCCTATCGAGAGTACAGTTCAAATTATAGAATTCGTAGCTGTCATTTCCAGGACGGGAGAAAGGAACTGCGGCCAACAATATTTTTCCTACAGTAAGAACGTAGGATACTTTTCAGAAATAGTTGCACCAAAAAGGTATAAATCAGTACATTATTACATGATTTTAAGCCTGAAACAGTTTTAATTAAGTATACTGTAAAAAGTACTAATTGGAATGAATTTATAATGATTATGATAGATATTCAAGACATACTAGGATGATAAGCAGTTTAATGTAAAGATACTTTGTCATTTAATGAATAAATTCAATGAAATTGAATGAAGAAATTAGTAAGGTAGATTATTATACATTTTATATTGTACTTTTATTGATCTTTCCCTATATAAAAGTTAGGCATAAAAATGTGAATAATTCCCCTGAAATAAGTTCATCCCTGCCGCAGAAGCTAATTACCCGGTTATCCTTAATCTTCTAGATTTTACTTTTGCATCGGTCTAATATGTCAATGGACATAACCCCGTTCATTAGTCCGGCTGCGCCTTGGGAAATAGTCACTGTCGAGGGGAACTAGAATCTTGCAAACTCCCTCAATGATATACTTTTAACTGTTTTATTATACCGATACAAAAGTAAAAAAATAATAGAAGATTACGAATCACGGGGAATTGACTTCCGGACTAACCGACGGGGATAATTCCATGAGGGGTTCAACATTTTAGCTAAGCTTATGGAAAGAATGAGTCCTTTTAAATACTATGCGGGATGGAGTGTTAAAGGAAACTTCTTATAATTCTGATGAAATTAAGACGAAACTGTAGAGATCCTGATCTTCCAGAACGTTTGGTACGAGCAGAGCAACAGTTTCCAACATCATTAATACGTATGTATGTGACCATCATTGTTTCAAGGAGAAATAAAAGCAGATGGCATTCGAAGTCAGGTAAAATGTCAAGGATCGATGTCCAGATCGTTTGAAGATTTTTCAGGTGCACGCATTTTGTATGCAACAGAGGTCACCCTTCATGTTCCATCAGACCCTAACAGTCAGTCACTATCTTTTAGTAATAACAAGAGTCGCCACACAGTATAGGTAGTTACTAATGTAGCCCCAAATGCCGCTTTAGTTTACCACTCTGATCTCTACCCAGGATCAATTTCAAATGCAGCTTTAGTTGACCATTTTAAGGTTCTGGATATGCTTCAACCTGATATTATGATTCTAGCAGACAAGGGGTTTAATGTATTTGACAAACTTCTAGCAGGTGTAACTTTTAGTATCCCGCTTCCGACAAATTTGTAGATTGCTGATTGGATAAAAGCTGATCACATGATGCCCTGAAATTATCCGTATTACGTCTCCGTCAAGGCGTAATATGAAAATCGGGCACGCGATTCCGTTTCAAGCGTTGTTATTGTAAATAAAAATGGCGGCGGAGAAACGGTTAACGTAGGTAGTTTAGTTAAATTTCTTGTTACTGTAACGATATTTTATGTTGATTGTTATTAAATTAAAACTTAATATTTTCATAATATGCACAAATATTTTTTCATATCGATAAAGGTCTTCAGCGGGATAAATTCGCAACACAGTCAGTTAGTGACCTAATACGGATTCATACAGGGTGTGAAATGGAAATCCGTATTGGGACTCGGCTTCGCCTCGCCCAATACGGATTTCCATTTCACACCCTGTATGAATCCGTATTAGGTCACTAACTGACTGTGTAACTAATAACATACCACCTTTTTTATCAAGAAGGATATGGAGAGATAACGAACAGTATTCAATCTCAAAGTCCATAAAAACAATACAAAATAAGAACAGAGCAAACACGGACTCCCGAAACATCAGAGGTGGGATCACGTACCATGGAGGAGTGAGCATCCCCTGTCGACAGGTCACACCCGCCGTGTGCTCCTTGTCATGATCAGGAAATAACGGAAAAAATCCGTCGTTTATTCAGTGTATAAATAATGGACTAACAATTACAGAGTAGACAGAGCTATACTATAAGATTGGAAGGAGCAGAATACATGTTGAACATGCGAATGAAAGGATCAAGAATTACAATAGAATTGATCATATTCTATCCCAATACCGACACTTGTCAACTAAAATGTTTCAGGATTGTGTTGTTCTTGTTAACTTGCAGGCCCCTCTTTTTAAAGGAAATAAAATTATGAAATGGAATAAGCATCCATTGCATTCTAGCTTTGATGAAAAGGGTGGCCGAAATTAATTCTAAGTTAAACGTCTCCTACATACTTCAAAACCTACGAGGGCGGGAGGAAAAAAATTAACAAAATTTTAAACAAATGAGTCTCTACTCATGTACATGAATTCAAAAACCCATCCAAGACCTTGGCATGGCACTCACCTACATGAGAATCTAAGCAACGCACCGTTACTTACAGCAGTTGATAGCCCTCCCATTCTTACCACGAGAGGACACCGTGACAGCCTTCCAGACACTCACTGGCCAGGCCAGCACTGAGGAGCTGCAGAGTATGGTGGCCTACATGGAGAGGCATTGGATGAGGAATCCCCTCTTCCCTCCATCTGCCTGGTCCGTGTACCGTATGCCAGTCCGAACCAACAATGATGTTGAAGATAACAAGAAATTTTTTTAACATTTCATTGCTTTATTTTTATCATAAGAATTAAGCTACATACACAGAACTATCAATTATATTGTCTTATTTGTATATTTAGGCTGGTATCATCGGATAAATAGGAAGGCCAGACACCGAGGATGTGGGATGTATGTCCTATGCCCTCTCATTCTTCAAATGGCACGTCTGGTGAAGGCCAAGGTGCACAGCGACAACCTGTGCCGGAACATTCGGAAAACCACCACGACTGTGCAGAAGAAGCTGACCAAGGCATGGGACAAATACGACGTGGTTCTAGAAGTTAGTGCTGGACATTTCCTCCGTATGTGTGGCTCTATGTATGCACCCGTGTCCAAGGACTAATCGAAATAGAAGGCAATGGGACAATTATGACATGATTTAAATGATTTGAAGTGAAATTTTACTATGTGTAGTGACTGTGCTTTATTTATATGTATTATTTATATATGAGTCCTGGACACTTCCTCTGTCTGTGCCGATCATTGATTGTCTGTTTCCAAGGACTTAGAAATTGGGACATGTGACATGAATCATATAATGTGGAATTTAAATGTGAAGTGATCTAATGTGTTGTATTTATAGGTATTGTATGTATTTTTTATGTCTAATAACTATTCATTACATATTATATGCATTATTTATATGTGACAATGTGCATTGAGTATGATGGAAGAAAATATCAATAAAATTTAAAACAACAAATGAATCATCTCTCTTTTTTCTGTTGTCTATGATTATTCCTATCGGAATCAGGTAGGTAATGAATAATAGTAAAATCACTAATTTTTACTTGGATTTTTGAGGGGCGTATGCCAATGTTATCGCACTTAGTGAATGGCATCCCTGCCAAAATGTCCAAATCTAATACGTTGGCAATCAGGGCATCATGCTTATTTCTTCAACAGAGTCAATAGTCAAATACACAGGATGATGATCAAAAAAATAACTTGATTTGAGCTGATTTCGTAGTGCTGACACGGCGAGTTGAGAGTGTAAATGATTAATCACCATCGTCGAATGAGATTCTCATGAATGTCACCTGGGGCCTCTTTGTTGTCCGAGTCATTTGCTTCCACTACTCGTCTTGACTTGGTCATAAACCGTTTATCTCCGTCTGGCAGAAATGTACTGAGAAAGAGGTCAAATCTGACCCGTCCTGCCTGTTTACAAAATGGACACTCTCGTTTTACTGTTGCAGTGAGGGACTTATTTGAAGTTTTTGTCTGTTTGATAAAGGCAGAACGTAGGACTTTGGAGTCATGAGATGCATGAATTTCATCAAGTAAGCTACCAAGAGCTCTTGAAAGTTCTGGTTTATTGGAAGCCAAAGTTTTGGACCGTAGCTCCGCACCATATCGTTGTTTGACTAAAGCAGGGAGATCTTTGTGTATAAGTTTCAACCAGGTGAGTATTATAAAATTCTCAAGTGTTGGAGAAATTTCCCCATCTCCTTCAGGTATGTCACCATGGTGGCTGATGTTTCCATTAGGAGTTAGTAGATTGTCTTCTATAAAACTCGTGATATAGATCCTCTGGTCTCCCCTGCCTCCAAATGAATGTTGTCGAAGTCCAAAAAGTGACTTCCGGTTGATTTGAATCCATAATGTTGTCTGATTGATTGCCATATTGCATTGACAGAAGTGGAGTTTTTCACAATAGTGTTTCCTGATACCACAGGGCAAAGTTATCTATCTGACCCAGCATCAGTTCGAAGTGAGCAACTTTTGTGCTGCTGTGCGTCTGGCATTCTAAGCTATGTTTTCACCGTCGTTTCCAAATCCTCGTAAAGGAGTTCCAGGTGTCTTTTTAAACCAAGTGAACCCATTGACGAGGAACGGTGCAAAATTCGTATCTAGTGAAAGTGTATATTGGAGATTTTGGCGCCAAGCTTCGAACGAAGTAGCCCCGTGGGGGTCCGGGTTAGAATAGGTCCTCAGTACCCCCTTACTTGTCGTAAAAGGCGACTAAATGGGGCGGTCCTGCGGATGAGACCGTATAAATCGAGGTCCCGTGTCACAGCAGGTATGGCACGATAAAGATCCCTCCCCGCTCAAAGGCCGTAAGTGCCGAGCATAGGCCTAAATTTTTGCAGCTCTTGACTGGCAGTGGTGACGTCTCCATATCAGTGAAATATTCTGGAGAGGGACGTTAAACAGTATACAATCAATCAATCAATCGAACGAAGTAGTTGCTCGCGTGGCGCAGTGGTTAGAGCGTTTGCTCGAGAGTCGCGAAGTAAGGAGTCAATCCTTACGTCGCGGGTTCGAATCCCACTGTAGGACGTGGAGACCGATCTTTCGGATGAGACCGTATAAACCGAGGTCCAGTGTCGCAGTAGGTGCTGGCACGAAAAAGATCCCTCACTGCTCAATGGCCCCGATTGCCGAGTATAGGACAAAATTTGTAGCTCTCCACCAGCAAGTGGCGGTATCTCCATATGAGTGAAAAATTCTTGAGAGGAACGTTAAACAACAATCAATCGAACGAAGTTACAGCTTTATTCTTTGTTAATGGCCATTGTTTTCGTGCATGTGTGGTAGCCATGTCACTAGTTTCAGATGAGTTATGTGACGTTTGAGGTTCCTGATATGCACAGTAATATGAGTTATTCCCATTAAAATGGTGACAGTGTCTTTTAATGCATCACATTTTTTAAATTTATATATCAGTATTCTGTTCTAATGTTTATAATAAAGTATTATGTCTGATTTATATTGATGTTATCATTTTGCTGCAGTACTTCTCTGATATTTTCCTCCTCCTTATATAAACTCATCATTGTAATATATGTATGTTATTTCTGAATAATGGCTATTCCACGGGGAAAATCTTTTATCTTAGAGTGTTTATAAAACTTAAACACTCCCACGTACTTGATTAATTCCTGCCATCCTGTTGCGTCATATTCAAGCATCTGTACTTGAACACTGTGATTCCCATTCAGTGTAAAGAATTGGCTATGGTACATGGGAACAGCGTTATTCCCTGGTTGAAGAGGCACATTCTCACGTTAATAGCCTTGTTTTTAAGTATAAAGCACCATTCAATGAGTTTGATGCATTTTTCTATCCTGAATTGCAGGCTACCACATTTTTCGTGCAGACATCTGTATGGAAAAAAAATGCTTGAGTAAATATATATCCAGTGTTGTAGTTTTTACAGGTATGGTTCTTCAATTTCTTTCACGATACTGCCCTAATCTATTTTTGTTAAGAAATTGTTTAATTGTTATGGAAGATGCTTAAATCCGCTCCTGAGAATGCCAAATCTCTCTCGACAGTATTGCGGCAGTGAGAAAGGCAAAGCTGTAACGCTGCTGGTAGTTGGAAAGCTGGACAATCGATGTCAGCAACCATTTCTTCAGTGGATAGCAAGAATCGCCCGCGCAGCATAATTAAAGCCCACCCTTCCCCGACCGGGGGCAATTAAACTAGCAAACAGACTTGTTTATATATTACCAATTACTGTAAACCAACTTTTATTCGCGTGCTTGAAATTTTCGCGAATTTTTCTCGCCGCGAACCGGTTCTTATAGTATATTTGTCTATTAAAAACAGATACAAAAAGGCTTGTTCGCGAAAATTAATCGTCGCAAACTAGTTTATCCCTTGTAAATCGCGAAAAAAAGTTGTCGCGAATAAAATTTGGTTTACAGTGTTAAAGACTAGATTTATTCATGAAACAAGTTGTTTAAGTTGTTGACGAACCTCAGTCTTTCACCTTTGCACGTTAATACCTAGTTACATGATCAATAGGTCACGTGACGCCATTATCAGAAAATATACTCTAAATGAAAATCGCAAAATTGCACGCACGTAGCACCGTTTTTGAAAGTGGGAGGGGGGCAACCAGAGAAAAAAAAATTCACTTACCTGAAAAAGTTGACAAGGAAAAAAAAGGGAAATTGTCCAACTCGAAAAATCCTATTTCGTGGCCATGGGAGGGAGGGTGACCTTTTTTTCAAGGCCTACTTCCTTTTCCTTACTTTCAATTTTTTGCATACAAAATTACATTTCCTTGATATCTTTACACTGTGGTAAGAAGTGTGGGGGGTGGGGGGGGGGGGACCAACCTTTCAGTGGACATTTTCATTTCCACTGGCCCCCTGTTGCTACGTGCCTGCAATGTGCCGAAGCAGTTCAAGAAAGAATCGAAAAAGAACAAGATAAAACCTAAGACACATCATGGCCCTTTCAAATTTTACAACATTAACCATGGAGAAGTTGTTTACATGTATGAGATTTGAAAATTTCCAAAATCAAAGTCAATTAATTGTACAAGACTTTCCAAGAAACTTAACATAAGTATGCATGGAGAGACACCTGCAAATGTAGGACATATCTTAAAGCAATACTCACTTTCAAAGGGAATTGTATCGAAATCAGAAAAAAGATTACTTGAGAATAATTAGGAGACAAAACAAAAAGTGTCCAAAGCATGCAGGATACAACTAACACACTCATGGAAAAACTTATTGAAAAATTGGGAAAATTGAGAAGAAATTCTTTCTAGACACTTTTTTTTGGGTCTAGCCTAGTAGGCGATGCAGATGTGCATACACAATTTCGTTATGAAGCATTTTTTCTTCTTTTTTGTTATTGTTATCTTGTTTATTTGTTGTTTGTTTATATCTGTTTATATCTTGTTTATTTGTTGTTTGTTTATCAACAAAAGTAATCGATTATGATTTTTCTTATAAAAAAAACAAAAGTAAAAAAATACTACCATGTTCTTTGAATTCACTAATTAGATGTTTTTGTTTTTTTTTTTTTAATTAAATTAAATTAACTTGCCTATAACCACAAAAACATATCAAGTCGGTCTTTTTCCACATTAGGGGTTGGTCCAATAGTTGGATTGTATTTAGATAGGACTTCTAACCGCAAAGATGTTTGATATGTTCCTCTGGACAAGTGAAAATGTGACTGAAAGTCATCCATAGAACACAAGGGGACAGTCTTTTTTAAAAAAAATCGATGAACCCATGGTACCTACTGACACCTAACAGATCTTGCATTATAAAGGAAATCATTTCAGGACATTTGGTTAAATAGTAAAAATGTCTGTGCATTATTATGCTTTTGCATAATCAAAGCAAGCATCAACTGTTTTCTAGCCATGTTTAAGGGGGATGTACGGCCACCTTTAGTGCAGTGAGAACGAAATGTAAACATTTCTTCTAATGGCTAAAATACATTATATTTTGATCAAATTTTAAGTCTTTATGATAAAGATACAATAAATATGCATAACTGAATGCATGTTGTGCATTTATAATCTATACTTTTGCAGAAAAATGCTTTTGATATGCTCCTTAGAACTGCGCAGCTACAGAATTCAGCAAAGCCTTAAAAAATCCACAAAAATACGCAAACTGTGCATTAATGTTCTCTCTACAACCATTTGTTGAGAAAATGTCTAAATTTTGCACTTTTAAATGATAATTTCAAGTTCAAAACAATGTATCGTTGTCTTCAAAAAGAGTGTAAAGAACCATGAAAGTAGTTCATGGATAGCAGCACGTGGTCTATTTTTAGTACAGAATTTTGTTTTCCAGACCTCTTCTTAATATAGAGGGACATAACAATCTTTAAATGTAGAAGAGAATTACAGTTGCAAAATATTTCAAATAATATGAACACTTTTAAAAGAGGAAATGTGTTATAGTGTTTCTTGAAGTGATTTATTTAGTATTATTATCGAACCGTTGTTAAATAGTGTACGTATTGATATAAAAAAAAATCTTAAACTCTTTGATTCCAGGTAAGGAAAAATGAGCACCATCAAAGTTAAAAATTAGGAGTTTGTAAGTTTGCCACAGATAACTTATAATATCTATCAGAAGTTTAATTATCACCATTGAAACACAAAGAAATTAAACACATAAAATCGATATGAATGACCTTGTTTTAGTACCTACTAGTACGAAGGGTGATCAAAAAGTTCGCGAACTATCTCGATACATGTGTATCTATTAAAAAAAAAATTCAGATTAGAAACAAATTTGGTGCACACATAGCAAAACACAAGTTCTGTAAATAGCATATGCTGAATAAAGTTTTGCTCACAATGTGAAAATGACATTATTATGCAGGTACTTGTGACGAAAAATGGTTGTCTCAGTAGAACTCGTTCAACAAACGACTAAAATATTTATGGTATATCTTAAAAATGCCTTTGAAGTAGCGTATAAGAATTTGTTCACAGTATATTAAGACAAATGACTTCCTATAAATTCAATGATTGGATAGATCGTTTTAGTGAAGGAAGGCAGATGGTTAATATGATACTTGTTATGTTTGCCCGGTGAAAGCAAGTTTGAAAAGGGATGTGTTTTTAATTAAGCAATATGCTATCAAAGACCTCCAATTCACACTTTGAAAAATACTTGAATATTTCAACAATAATACAACTATCAAATACCTAAAATATCGTTTACTTTTTGATCACCCCTCGTATACAATTTCATTACAGCGGAGCAGCATTGGAAAAGGAATGAAATCATTCAGCGTGGGCTAGAAGATTTAATGAATAATGGGGGGGGGGGCGGGGGCGGGGGCTATAGCCTCTCACTGTTTTTTCTTTTTTTTTTTTTTTTTTTTTTTTGCGATGATAGACATAGCATATGCAATGGACCTTTCTTTGCAAACATTGTGCTTGCTTCTAAATTTCAAAGAAACAGCTTCGTCATGAGACATGATGCTTTTTTATGTCCAAACATTACTCCATACAATGTGTGGGTCATTGCAAACAATCTAGCTATTTATGTGAGGTGCCTGAAGGAAATCTTATAACTGCCAATTTTTTCTATCTAACTGCTAAACAAAATAGACATATGTACCAACTTTTCGAATGTAAGACATGTAATTACAATTTGTTTTTCATGCACTGCATATTGTTTAACTTTTTCAAACTAAATGCTAAGCATTCTCCTTGCAGTGCCCCATTTGAAAATAACTTCTATCGCTACAGAAAAAAGACCCGACGTAAACACATATGTTTAGGACATTTTTTTATCTTTTTTTTTGAGTTTTAAAGAAACCAACAAATGATCAAGACTTGTTCTATGAAAAATTAAATATAATCATGGTAATAAACGCATCTATCCACAGCAGATATATGCACATGCCAACCACGTGCTCAGTGGAATAATATTAACAAGGAAATTCGAGCTGTAAACAGAACATTTTTTTCCGATTTGTTGGAGTGGGGTTAAAATCGCGTTTTTTCATTAATTAGACGATGCGATGCAACAAATAAAAGTAGTAAGTAATATAACATAATGATTATTACTTAGCAATTTCTTGTCTTGATGTTATTATGGTCGCAATTATTCTAAAATCAATGTTATTCGAACTCTGTGTGACAGAGGAATGGCGGACGAAATAAACACATGGCCTCAGGAAGACACCCATATGAAAAATCAAATTTTCAAGAATTATGGATAATGACAAGAAAAAAGCGAAACAAATGGTTGTAGCCATATTATCAATGAATCAAACTAACACCATTTTCAATGCCTTTTTCATCTCGTGAATGCTGTAGCTGCGCAGTTCTAACATGATTAATTTCCTCCTAATTAAAACAAAATAAACTTATTTGTTTACTAATTTTGGTCTCTAACAGTAGATAATTAGTGCATTAGCACTTTGAGTAACTTTGGGCTAGTTTAGTGGTGTATTAAGCGCATTCTTGGTATTTCTTATTTTACACCAGACTAGATCCAATATGGCTTGTACATCCCCCTTAAATAGTTTATACAAGTACCTAATGGTTGCAGTTGACATCCACTGGTCACCATTGGTCAGCAATGTTGATTTCCTAACCAATGGCTAACAAAACTCTGTTCACAGTACTAAGGCTACAAACTGTACCACTGTCAAAAAATGGTACCAATATCAACCATTGATCCAAACTATATATTTACCATTGGTAGAACTCTGAACGCAACCTATGGGTGCCTTCAGCGTATTTCCAGTGGCACTATCACCTGTTTGCCAATGGAAATAATTTGTACCATTGAGCCAATATGTACTCGGAATGGTTTTTTTGGGTACAATTGGTAGGAAACTCACCAATGTTAACAATGGTACCATTGGTTACCACTGGCTTATTATTTAAAAGAAAATGTCCAACGAAGATAAAATAATTCTTGCTTCATGCATCATTTTACAACAAGAGTTGTGGTAAGTTTTCCCTTTAACACTTGGGTGATTATCATCAGTGCTTATATTTGAATTCCTATGTTTTTCGCCACATTAACACAGAAGTCATTAAAAATTCCTGGAATTTTGGATTGGTTAGTTTCAATCACATCGAAATATTCTCTAATCTCATCAATTTTCAGACCTGTTTACCCTTAACGTCGTCTCTCAGTATTATCGATCCGATTTGCCCGTGAGATTTAACATTTGCCAGTAAGATTTCGCTTTCCATTAATTTTACGTATATACATGTTATTAGAAAACAATTGCTTTTTGAAAACTAAAACATGGTTTAATAACATGTTCTTGGGAATCACCGATGTGCTTGAAATCTTTTTTTTTGCTTTTATAGTGATTGAAGGGCGTGGAACTGAGACAGATCATAACGATGATTGATTGATTGTTTTAATGCCTCTCTCAAGAATTTTTTATTCATTAAGACGCCACCACCTTCCCGTGGAGAGCTGCAAATTTTGTCCTCTACTCAGCATTCAAGGCCATCGAGCAGGGAGGGGTCCGTTTCGTGCCAGCACCTACTGCGTCACAGGAATTCGGTTTATACGATCTGAATTGCAGGTCTCAAAGTCGCACTTGTGGGATTCGAACCCTCGACGTAAGGAGCAAGCCTTAGCTGTGCAACTCTTAGAGCAGAAGCTCTAATCACTGCGCCACCAGATACGTACGAGTAATTGTTAAGCCGAGTCGGCATTCTTTCAGCCATATTTCAGCAGATCAAAATGAAAACTAACTGCTAAATTCCAAACGAACGTACTTCCATATTCTAATAATAGCAAAAAGTGAGACGTATTTTAGATTGAAAATCCGTAAAAAATACGGCGAAATCGTAAGAGTAAACAGCTCTGAATTTTTCTTTTCTTTGCATGTCTTGCATGTAGCTGTAGAAACAGGGGTAGGTCTTGCATCATCTTTATTTTTCTCAAACAAAAAGAGCTACAAAGAAATAATGGTTTGAACGATGGATCCCCGTCAAGTATAATCTGCATTTCAGTTTCATATTTAATTTGTTTAGGGGTTTTATTTCTAGTTTTCTTGCATTCGGACATAATTTTTTGTAGCCTCTTTTTAATGTGTAGAACTTCTCACGACATAATCTGGCAGATGGGGAATTTGCTTCACTTTTGGACAACTCTTTTGATAGCCCCGCCCATATTTTGTTGTTTATGGAAAAGGAATCTGGTGCAACTTTTTTCTTTTATTTTAATATATTTAGGAGTTTTCGGGCTGTTGTCAGTTTCCATTCATATCTTGATTTTGATCCTGATCTTGATTTTTGATCCTGACTCTTCGAAATCACTACTGTCATTTTTGTGCATTGGAAATTCTGTTTCACGCGGAGGGACAAGATCTGAGGTGCTGGCTTGATCACGCGGAAGAACAAGATCTGAGGTGCTGGCTTGAGAAGATGAGCTACTTTCACTATTATCCGGTGTTTCATCATTTCGGAATAATACTTTTGGAATGACTACTTTTCCATCAATACAATCAATGAATATTGGATCCTTCGGGGGTTCAGGAGGTAGTAATTTTTCTAATCGATCAGATACCACATCAAGATCTAGTAATTTTAAGAAAAGAAAAAAATGTTTATTCATAATTTACCATACGGAACAGGATGTGTTTCTGAAACACTGAGGACTCCTTATGGCAACATAGTGAAGATTAAATTTTTCTGAAATGCAAATTAAAAATATTATTACCCAAAGATTTTTTATTAAAAGAAGGTCAAACTCCAAGGTCAGGGTCATTCTAGAAATCCAATGAAAGTTCCTGTCACAAGGATTAAATATGTGAAACATGAAAACCTTCGCTTTAACCCTTTAAAAGTTATGGTCAAGGTTAGTTTTTTAAAAGTAAGTTAAACTCCAAGGTCAAAGGGTCAAAGCCCAAAAAAGGCATTTCACAAGAGATACACATGTGAAATATGAGTCATAGCTGTACTGAATCAAAAGTTATGGACAAGGTTTAAGTTCTGTGACTTAATGATAAAATTTTGTGATTTAATTTGTTGTCACCAATTTCCATTACTAATCGTCGTTTAAACTTACCTGTGTGACATGTGGATCATTAACTATATATCGCTTATCGCCCTTGTTGCGTGACGTCATAAGAAAGAGTGAAATAGGAAGTACATATTATATTGTCGTTTTGGAACATTATCGTTCGCGAGATGTTGCCATATCGGCTTTTCACTGTACCAATAAATCAGAACAAGACATGAGTATTTATTTAAATCCTTATGCACCTGTAATTGAGGAAACTTTGGACATTAAATATAAAAAAGAGATGGTTTTGAGCCTAATAAACAAAAACGCTGTAAATATAAGCGACATTTTACATAGACAAGTTTAGGCTACAGGTGCATTAATTATAAAAATGTCTCAGAAATTTCCTTGTTTTATTTCAAAATTTAAATTGCATTTTTTTTTTATTTGTCAGTTTAAATATTTATAGCCGCAATGCTGTTTGGAGGGAAAGGTTTTTTGGATTCTTGTAACAGTTTTCAAGAAGATCTCAAGCACCTGACGATTGGTTCACTGTGCCCCTTCCCACCTACTGAGAATTAAACTAAACAAACTATACATATCATGTATTCCTTGTCTGTCATTCCAATACTTCGATATTTTATATCTTTCCGTTTTTTTTCAAATTTTAGAGATTGTCCCTCTACATTATACATATATTACATTGCCTCGAGGGCAGCATACCAGAATATTTGCCCCCTTGGGGCAATAATTCTGGTATTTCTGCCCGAGATATTACGCCATGTAATATATGGTATTTAACATTTTTAAAAATTAAACCCAGATCGATCATCGATTCGAACATATTTATTATAGGATTAAACGTTCTTTTTTCAGAATTTATCGATGTGTAAACTCTGCCTTTTTACTCACAAACTGAATAAAAGTACGAAGCACTTTTATGTAAAGTTTGTGAGTAAAAAGGCCGAGTTTACACATCGATAACTTCTGAAAAAAGAACGTTTAATTCTTATAATTCCAATTACGAATTTTTTAAACTATTAAAATTATTTCTCTTTGAGGCCGCCATACAATCCGTTATTTTGTACGGCGTAGGAATACTTTATGCCGAAAAGAAACGTATACAAGATGAATATCGATAAAATCCAACTTAAATTGTCAAAACAATCAATAAATAAACTTATAAAAATCATTGAATGTTGTTTAAGTCAACAAATATCGTAAATACGCGTATTCTCCAGAATAATTTGTCCTTAACCATCCTGAACCATGGCCATGTTGACATTAACGACAACGTCATAGCGAAAGTTGCAGACCGACGACGTCCTCGATTTGCTCTGGTTCGTTCAAAGATTTAGGGAGAATATGGGATCTGTAGGATGTAAATATATAAATTTGATGCTGAAAAGGCAAGAGTCCGAGGTACGTTTCTTTTCCCTATCACAACGACACCAACTGAGCTGATATGGAACGTCGAGAAAATGACAGCATGATCGGCGATTTTTTAAAATCCACACTCGTGATCCGACAGTGACATAAACATAACATTCCCGTCTGTCATTCCTGTTTATCTCCTTTTCATTCATTCATTCATTCATTTTTTATTTCAAGTGTCTTCTAATCATAATTTAGCTAAAACGGACTTCAAGTACTAGTATCTGTTTTCATTGTTTTTACAACAGTCAAAAAAGAGTTCTGATTGAAAAATTCATCGATGTGTAAACTTTTTCTTGAATTTGTTCTCGTCCAATCAAAACACAGGGAATCAATAAATTCAGATTGGAATTATTAAACACTACATGTATGTACACATGTACATATATGTAAAAATGCATTGTTAATATTGTTAAGTAAGTGAAGTTAGTAATGTTAGTTTCAATAATAATGGTAATGAACATTAACGCCGGCTTAAATTTGTGAACACTGTTTTCTTTTCCCTGAAAAATGTTCAAGTTTACTGTCTTTGTTTCTTCTGTAAAAAATGTTTCAAGAAGTCTTCGTTCCTGTGAGTTTGTAATATCAAGAAAATCCATATCTGTAGAGATATAATCATTGATATTGTTACCATAGTATAAAGTCTAATTTAAAGGGAAGAAAACTACGATTCGGTTATTAACCTTCAAAGCATAACTGATCGTCATGTAGAGGTGACGGAGGAGAGGGAGATTTTCTAGCAGGCGCCTTCTTCTCAACTGTAAAATTTAATATAAGAAAGTTATCAATACAATACTTATTTGTGAACTTCGTATTTTTATATTTTATTTTAAAAGATAATATTTTTCTTTACATACCATGAACAGAGTCTCCTGTTATTGTCTAGGAGATTGACATGGCCATGTCTAGTTTTTTTTTCTGTCATCTACATGGGCGGCGTAGCTTCTAATGCTGCTTTCTGACTGGTGGCTAGAAATACACATTATGTGCCGAGCTTCCATAGCGTTTTGCAATGAATACAAATCTTCTGCCTTCATCGTCAGTGCTTGCTGAGAAATACAGCATATTGAAGGTCCGATCTTGTTATGGGACCTTTGTGAACCACAGTTCCTTTTTTATTTTGAACACACAGCAAGAATCACATTATTCGCTTCCTTGAAATTGATGTCATTTACAATTTCCACTTTTCTTTTTTTTTTTCAGGAAATGTTTTTGTAGGCCAAACCTTACTGAAATCTAGCTGCAGATAGGTAGCTCTCCGAATATTTTGATAGACCGGAGAGCTACAGTGCCACCCATTGAAAAAAACTATATTTATTGCGCATAAAAAAGTGCGCAATTTATATTAAAATTGTTTCCATTACATATTTATTCAAACAATAAAACCTCGTTGTTCACGCATGCAAGTGATTGTTCCTCAATTTTCTGCCCGCAGTTTTGTTTTCCTTCAACACTTACTTCCTCTTGTGCCGGCGTCTAGACATAATTATGAAATCAGAATATACTTAAAATAGTTTTGTCTTCTTTATTCTAAAATAAATTAGGGTGAAATAATTCATATTGAAATATTTTTTAAATGAAAGCGCCACGTGACCAATATTTTTTGCAAAAGAGGTCTGTATGTAGTAATTAATTTCCGTTTGAGTGGATAAAAAAAAATCATTTCAGGAGGGGGAAGGGGCAAATAAAAATAAACCGTTTCGCATAAAAAAGGTTCTGATCCATATTATTTCCTATAAAATGCTTTAGTAATTGTATCAACTGAAAGAAATACCTAGTTAATTTAACTATAATGCCTCCTAAAGCGTTCGTTGTGATTAGTAAATATTCTGTTTACTAGCTATGATAGTGAGTAGAAGGTGTCTCGTGGAGCGGGGATCGCATAAATACTCACCAAGTAAAATTTACTTATAATGTCTTAATTTACTAATGTTATCTAGTAAATCTACCCAATACCTTGTTAAACCATTTTTGAGGTAGTATTATATGGACAGTAAATTTACTAGCCTTCCAAGTGAATTTACTAAGTAAAACTTGTCAGTGTATCTGCATTTTGAGAGGGTTCCTTCAGAGTACCTAGACAGTAGATTTCCCCTAAACTCGGTATGTATAGTGAAGTCAATGTAAGCTACATGTGGTATAAAATTAAAGTTTCTCCATGGTTTCCTTCACACAATAGTTAAGGATTTAGATGTGTAATATGCCACTTCCGGTTAAAATGCCGAGGTGTTCGACATCGGCAGTTCTCGGAACATCTATCTTCGTAAACAAAAATGGCGCGTCGTTAAGACGGCCTAGGACGCTATCATAAAACATACACCAAAGGAACGGATTATAGCTAATCAAAGGAAAGAATTAATATGATATTAAATAGAAAACATCTTACTATACTTTGGTTTGGCAAATTTGCAGTTAAAACGATGTTATCTCCATATACACACTACAAGGGTTTTTCCAACTTCTAAAAATAGCACCGATTTCGAAAAAACAAAGTAACTTTTCATTGTAATTTTGTGATTCTTTTTATATCAACTAACACTTAATCTAAAGCGACACTCCGCGGTGAACCATTGACCCCGCAGTCATAGGCAAAATAATTGATATATTAAAACCTTTTCACAACAATTAAAACATTGGAAAATTATTATTGTCAAATATTTTAGATTAATATATATGTTGGCTTATCTTTGTTTTAAATATGATCGTGATACATATTTATCTAAAACAGCTAACAAAGTTTTGTGTTTGTTTACAATTACGCTGACAACCATTTCTTCCATCGCATGTTGACATTAATTTACACCCCATGGTCGACGTGTTAAATCTAATTGAATATTTTTTTCTTTAAGTAAATCGAATCTTTCAAAAATATCTTAAAAGGTTTGACTTAAGTACAAAAGGCTGGGGCATACATTTTACATGTACATTAATCAGTTTTCAATTAATCAGTTAAATGTTCCTTAGCTCCATGTGTAATTTTGCTTTTTATTTTGACGATTCATTGCATAAAGGCTAGCGATCTGTGATTTCTTTACTTCAACCACAATTGATTTAAATGCACAAGCTTTGCGCTTTTCACACACAAATAAACCCGTTTTCAACACAAATTTTCCGAAACACATTTTTTTTTCATCACAGACTTTTACCATGGCTATACCAATTTTAAACTTTTAAAGAGAATCTTCCGAATCATAAGGATAGAATTATTTAGTAAATGAAATGGATAACCAGGATTCAACATCGATAAATGTAGGTAACTCGGCACGTGTAAACTTCATAAGTGACTTGTGTGCTGCACAATGCCTATTTATATTGATAGTAAAGTTGAAAAAATAATTCAAGATTTTAAAGCAATGAACTTAATTTGTTTTATAATCCATTCAAAACCAATTGTATTTGTAGAACACTGCTTCTCACCATCAATCAGTTCTCTTCATGTGCTGAGGATTATTTGAGCTTCCTGTGTAGTAAACAATCTTCTGTGCTGTGCTGGCATGCATCCCTCAGGATATAAGAAGTATTTTTTTTAATATTCTTGTTGTGTAATAATTGCCTAATGTTATAGTTAGGAGACATAGATCATTTAAAAGCATACCAGTGGAAGTACGTTTTCTTTTTCCATGTAATCCACCTCCTGGATAATTGGACCCTCACTTCCATCAATTTCCCTGACCTAATGAAAGAAAAATACACCATAAAACACATCATAAAAAACTGTACCTAAATGCAAATCTTTCTAAATTGTCAAAGATATTTGTATCATGAATTGATTTACAAAAAGCATTGAAAACACACCTCTTCATCCACATTTCTCATAACACTCTCTATTACTCTAACTATCTTGACTGCATCAGTTTTCTTCTGAGTTAACATATAATATGTGTCTTGCGTTGACGGGCGGTGGCTCATTTGTTGGGCCAAAATGTCACGGGCCAGTGGGTACTTAGATCTAACCTATAAGGAGAAGGTATGCTTATATGATATCTATCTATCTATCTATCTATCTATCTATCTATCTATCTATCTATCTATCTATCTATCTATCTATCTTATAGCTAACTTACTGAAGTAGCCGTGGCCTTCCTCAGCTGAGTTTCCGAAATGGCCTATTTTTGCTCTGCAGCCTTCTAAATTGATTTGATGGCTTTATTCACCGAGGATTGGTTCAAAGCAGAGGGGCTGGCTGTCTTTGATGGGTACGTCAGGAAAACCGCCGACTCTTCTCCTCCTCATGCTCACTGTTGAAGCCGGGCAACCTCGATCTGATCTTGGACAAATAGATATCCATGAACCTCCATAGTTCCTCGGAAAAAACGAGGGTAATGGGTGCTATATGGCCAGTCTTGTGATGTGCAATCTGAAAAAATATTGTTAAAAGATCCTGATTCTTTCTTATTAGAAATAACATTCTACCTTAGAAATTCCCACTCCCTAACTTCCCATTCAGTAAAAAAGAAAATGAAGGACGAAAAAACTCACAACTGCCACATGGCTTTTATCTTTTTTCTTGATGTGCCTTATTTCAATGTTAACTAAGGCGCCCACCCTCTGCCCATTATTTATAAGGACGGTACAGTAACCTTTAAAATTACCAGAAAGTAGGATATGTGTTCAATTTACAAAATATAACAAGATTGTAAGTGTCTACAATACTTGGTTAGTCAAACCAGAAGTCTCTGTCGAGACTGAAGCTCTACTGGTTTGTACTTATAGCAAAGGACGAGAAAAGTACTTAGGCAGTTGGAAATTGAAACTTTTCAACAGCAATTAATAGAATAACTAGGAGACTTATTGTTCAAAGAACAATAAGAGGTCTTTCCACCTTCTTTGAATTTCAATTTTTTTTTTAAATTAAATTCCATGAATAAGAAACCAAAATTGTCTTAAAGGATAGCAAAAATTAAAAATAAAAAAAAAATGAAATGACCTTGACCTTTGACCTTGATAAAATATTCAAGGTCAAAGGTCAAGGGTCACAATGCAATTGACCCTATGCTTCTACCACTTATAGTTTTCAAGTTATAAGGTTTAATAGTAAGTACAAAGAAGTTAGAGGGCAATAACTCATATGAGGGGTCATCAGATCCTTTTGCACTTATACAATGAAGTTAGGCCTAAAGACCCTTAAGACATTAGTGAAGGTTTGATGTCGAAACGGTCTACGGTTTCAGAGGAGTAGCGATAACAAGGTTTTTTGCACAAGGGGCAATACCTTTTAAAGGAATTAATCTTAGGGGACAAGAATGAAATCTTTGAAACAGTTTTAAGAGTACATATTAATGGAGCATAGACATTAAGTATATGTTAAAAGACAAAAGAGATATAAAAAGAGCTAAATTTCTCAGTTTTGGAATGACCTTGACCTTTGACCTTTCAATAAATTTCAAGACCAAAGGTCAATGAATCTTATGCAGTTGCTCCCATGTCTCTACGACTTGTTGTTTTGAAAATTTTTAATTATTTGTAAAATTCAAAAACTTTCAGGGGCAATAACTCATTGAAGGGGTCAATAAATACTTTTCCAATTGATCAATGAAGTGTCTAGTAAATTAGTTGAAGACATTAGTGAAGGTTTCATTTCTCTACAGTTTATGGTTTCGGAGGAGTAGTGATAACAAGCTTTTTTCCGAAAGGGGATAACTCCGAAAGAGGTCATAGTTCATATACTCAGGGTCAACTGCAAAAATCTTTTACGGAGTACATTCTTATGAACTTAAAATCTTTTCGATAAATCTTGAAACTCAAAATCACACGGCGGAAAAATAATAAAAAATAAAAAGGAAAAAAAGAAACAGAAGGAAATCAATAGGTCTTTCCACAGAAAGGTGGAAAGACCTAATGATCCTTGATTAAGTCTCTTTATGTTCTTAGTGTAGTCTACTTTCATGCCACATTATATTATAATCAGACTAAAACTGTATTTGGAGTAGCATTTTGAGAGTATTTAACAGAAATTTCTATTTTTAGTAATCATGGCAACACCATTCATTGAAGTGAAAAACTGATATATAGAATCTATGTACCTTAGTGTAGTCTACTTGTGTGCCAAGTTATATTGAAATCAGACCAAAACTGTAGGAGGAGTAGCATTTTGAAAGAATTTCACAGAAATTTCTATTTTTAGTAACCATGGCAACACCGTTCATCAAAATCAAAAACGATATACAGAATTATGTATCTTAGTGTAGTCTACTTGTGTGCCAAGTTATATTGAAATCAGACCAAAACTGTAGGAGAAGTAGCATTTTGAATGTTTTTAAAAGAATGTCTATTTTTAGTAACCACGGCAACACCGTTCATCAAAATCAAAAACCGATATACAGAATTATGTATCTTAGTGTAGTCTACTTGTGTGCCAAGTTATATTGAAATCAGACCAAAACTGTAAGAGGAGTAGCAATTTGAAAGAATTTCACAGAAATTTATATTTTTAGTGACCACGGCAATACCGTTCATCGAAATCAAAAACCGATACACAGAATTATGTATCTTAGTGTAGTCTACTTGTGTGCCAAGTTATATTGAAATCAGACCAAAACTGTAGGAGGAGTAGCATTTTGAAAAATTGGTAAACAGACAGACAGACGGACGACGGACGCATTACTATCGCATAAGCTCTTCTGGTCTCTGACCAGTAGAGCTAAAAATCATGTCACGACTAAATAAGGGCGACTTGAGTGATTTCAAGATGTCGCAACTCCTGATTGGTCCTTATTTTTGTCGAATGCGCATCAACCTTAAATTTTTTTTGCCTTATTATTGTACGGTTTACCTAGATGAAAGAAAAACAGTCATATTTCCACTTAAATTCCCTGTATTTTCAAGAAATACAAAAAAATGTATATTCATAACCCTGGGGTTAGAAAGTGTAAAATGTAACATAAACATTTTGTGAACCTTATGCACTGATGTAATTGCAGCAAAGTAGAATATGTGTTGAATTTACAAAATTTAACATGATTGTAACTGACCACAAAACTCGGTTAGTCGAAAAATCATGTTGCGACTAAACAAGAGCCACTTAAATGATTTCGAGATGTCGCAACTCCTGATTGGACCTTATTTTTGTCGATTATGCATCGATCTTAAATTTTTGTCCCCCGCTTGAAAAGTGGGGGATATTAATTTGGGTTTGTCCGTCCGTCCGTCTGTCTTTCTGTCTGTCAGTAACGCTTTCGTTTCCACACGATATCTCGAGAACCCTTTGAGCTTTTGCAATGAAATTTAGCATAGCAACTCCCTATGGTCTAAAGAAGAACTTGATTTTGAGGTCAAAAGGTCAAAGTTTAAGGTCGTAAATTTACACATTCTGTCTGTGTGTAACACTATCATTTCCGGGCGATAATTCAAGACGATTTTGAGCTTATTCAATGTAATTTTATACCAAATCTCCCTAGGACCTCTCTCACCCCTCTCAAAGTGCCCCGCCCCGTTTGCTTTATTAGTATTTATAGTATTACATGTCGCTATTTTTAGCACAGGGGCATGAGGAGAGTTATTGCGTATAAAACAGGTTCTCGGCGGACTTTATGTTCTTATTACATCTATTAGAACTGTTTAATAAAGGCTAAATAAATCGTGTTTGTGTAAAATATTGACAATACCGAACATGAATATATACATGAATGTGACTTCACTTCTGCATACATGTATACTTGACTCCATGTAAAGCGATTCCGTGGTCTAGTGGTATGTTTCTCGTTTCCAATGTGAGAGGTCCCGAATTCAAGTCCCGGACTGACTTTTTTTTTTACTAAATAATAGTGTTCAGCACGCGAAATGAAAAAATTACGAGGTCTGGCTTGTACAAACTCATAAAATCATCATTACAGTGTGATAAATATTCCATAAAAAAAGAATCTATACACATAATAAAGAATAAGCAATTAAATCTTTATATCCATAATGGTATACATGTATTTTATGTATTTAAAACTTCTCTAAACCGGCCAGCTGCCGGACTGAATAAAATAGCCGGACTGGAGGGGTGGCCGGTTTCCCGAGAATCTAACATACTGAAGAAATGCAGAACTATGTGACAGATGCTAGGAAAAATATATAATTGGTGTCTGTTATAATTATCTGTCAACATATTATTTTAAGGTCTAAAAAAAGGAACTTATTATTAGTGATGATAAATTCGACATGCATATCTGAGCAAAACTTCTGTTATTTTAATCATGAAATGTATATTTTGGTAAACAAATTAATAAATTTTTTTTCTTAGCATTATTTAACAGTGCCCAATTTTAAGGCCGCTTATGTGTATTTAAAAGGATGATGCAATATGGCGTGTGATAATTTGTTGACTCATTCTGTGATTTAATTTTATTAGTTGCTTGATATTTTATTACTTCAAGTTTAATCAATGTTTATCATATGTGCACACCTTAGACCGGCCATTTACGTAGTCTGGCACTATGACTACCCCTTCACGACGGATAAACAATAGAAAACCTTATGAGGCCATGTTCAATTTTTCACACCTCTGACTTCTCGTGGGAGGCTATTTTTCACACCTCCGGCCGGTCATTATTACCCCTCTGGCCAATGACAGTTAAATTTCTTGCAATAAAAAAATGGCCGGTATGATGAGGGGAAATTTCCTGTGTTTCTTAACTTTTGTTCTTGGAAAAGTGGCCGGTGTCCGGTTTTAAGGGGTGGCCGGTTTTATGAGAGTTTATGTGTAAAGAAATGTTAAGAATTTTGCCGGTGACTTAAAAATTTTGCCGATGTTCAGGGAGAACCGGTTTCCAGAGGGGCCGGTTTGGAGAAGTTTCACTGTATTTTATTTGCTTCAGTATACATGCATGTAATACATTTAATAATTCTACAAATTCAGTGAGGGGGATCCAACTCTTCCCTCTCCCTCCCCCGAACTGCGCATGTTTTACTTTTTCCTTAAGCGGGGGGACACAAATTCTCTGAATTAGCTTGTTTGCTTTATTATTGTACGGTTTACCTAGACGAAGGAAAAACAGTCTTGTTTCTAATTAAATTCTCTGTATCTTCAAGTAATACTAGAAAAATGTATTTTCGTTGGGACTTCGAAAAATTCACCTAAAATGCTACTTATCTCTGAGCAGAGGTCATCTGGAGGGAAACTGTCAAATATTTCTTTTTATTTCAGGTTATTCATATTAAATGAAGGTTGTTTTTTCTTTTATATCAAATATAAATTGAACAATATGCAAACATTTGCCATAAAGGGAAATTTAAATATCACTTCACTTATCTCTTTTAAATAAAAGTAATTTTTTTTTAAATATCCAGTTAAAATTGAAAATAGGACCCAAAAAGGAAAAGTCACAAAAAATTATGTTACATTTTACACTTTTTTTTCTGTCCATACTCAGTAAATAGCCCCTAAAGGTCATTTAGAAAACGCTACAGTTTGTGTTCGTCACAATGACAATGTCCTCTAATCAGGGTTATGAGCTCTCTCTATAAATAGAGCTAACCCAGACCAAACCAATTCTCTCTTTACATGATATACAAAATTATGTAACATTTTACACTTTTCAAACCCTACTTATTTTATAGCCACAAAAATTTATGCCACAGTTTTTGAGGTTTTTAAATAATTTTAAGGGCCACAAAGAGTTTTTCTGTAGCACTTAAAATTACCCAGGGGGTTAGATTAAAAAAGTGTAAAATGTATCATAGATAAATGTTTTGGTAAAAGGTTAGGGTAAGGGATACTTTTCAGGAAACGCCTTTTTTGCCCAATTTAAGTAAGCTACAGCCAAGAAAACCCAAAAATCTAAAACGGTTTTTAAGCAAGTTATGCTATAAGACGTTAAGAATTTTCAAAACATTGAGAAAAATGTGGAGTTGGGTATACCCCAAGATATGAAAATTTTTATTCGATTTTTATTCCGTTTTTTTTTCTTACATGGGGTTAGAATACGTTTTGAAACAAACCATTGAGGGGTTTAGCTACAATCCTAAACCCAATATTTAACCCGATAACCCCATTCGTTAATAAGCCCAAATGAATTATGTTACAATTTACACTTTTCATTTTTCAGACCCTAGGGTTACATATTTAAACCTAGGGTTAGGAATAAATAATAATTTATTTTTGTTATTTCGGTCGTAAACTACTAGAAAATAATCTCAAATAATTCCCAAAATACTTTAAAAATAATATAGGAAGTCTTAAAGTTTATGTTACAAAAAGTGTAAATAAGCCCATAAATTAGGGTCAGAGGACATAGCACGACCTAATCACAGAGCGATTGATATTTTGTTTACATATTTCTGTCACGGTGCAAATTGTTTTGAAATATTTATAAGTTAATAACGATGAAAAAGATAAAATGATAAACAATATTGATATTTTACAATCACGAGATGTACAATAAATCTTCTTTTGATATGAATAAGGTTTTGAATACTGTTAGTCCGAAATATCTTGCGTTTTTAAGGCTTTTTTTACGATTTTGATATTTTACGTGCCAGGAAAACGTCGGAACAGGCGCCATTATGAAAAGTGGAAATTTCGCCGTCTTTTCATGAAATTTGGGCAATCCTCTAAAATGATCCTGTTCTGCTGATGTCACACGTGGTCTCCGTATTTTGTGCGATCATTTGGCGTCCCATGTTCATGCTTTATCTTTTTTATAGGTTTGATATGGTGCTAGCCCTTTGCGTAACATTTAAAGCTCTTGCACTTGTAGACTGTTGTACACCTGTTTCCAATCGCCCATTTTCTTTTTTGCTCGTTGCAGCATTTTTAATAAGGGTCAATTATGATATAAAACAAGATTCAAAATATCTTTTGATGCCTCTTTGTGCCTGAAGGAATTTTATCAGAAAGCAACAAATTGAAATTAAGATAAAAATTTGGGTGGAGGAGCCCGGTGGCATTTTGCAAAATAGGGTACTTTTATCTGCGAAATTTCCCTCTCCCGACCGACTGACTAAAAATGACCTGACTCAAAACTTTCTATTTACATTCAAGATCAGGATGTTTTTTCTTTGTATTTCTCTTATCCCGTAAACAAATATGGTTAATTTTCTGGATAAGATATTTTACAACCTACCTACCGACCCAACAGTTTTACACTGGGACCGAGTGGGCGAACAAACATTATTTAAAAATAGCTTTATTCATTCTACTTATATAAACAAAAGTCTAGTTTATATATCAAAGATTCTTGATTAAAGTTTTATTTTATATATATATCATCGGACCTAAAGGTAGGGACATTTAATTCTGCAATAGTATTCAAGTAGATGGGTAATCCCTTGAAAAGATTGATATAATGTCGGCACATTTTTTTTCTAATAATTTTATTATTATTTTTTAGTTTGTTACTTCGCTGGAGTTTGGTACGTGAATGGCGATGAATTTCCTCACCACAATAGCTGTGACACTTGTCGATGCAGAAACGGATATGCAGATTGTACCTCTAAGCCAGAATGTAATACCGGTAATTAGATCAAAACTGCAGGAAGGTGGTCTCCTTGGAGAAATAAAATGAAATGTAATTGATCAATAAATTTTCTTCTTCTCAGAGAAGTACTCATATCTGCTGTTCATCTGTGTCTTATAATTATTTGTACACTGCAGTTAAAAGTAAAGCGATTTGATCTGTAATTTTAACTTTTATGATCAGTTTAACTAAAATAAAGTATTTATTTCTAAAGAAATAACTCGGTACTGTAAAATATTTAGAATTATATAAGGAAACATTTTCTGGCATCTCTAAGAGCATGTAAATAGTACGTATATTTCAAATGTGAACAACAGAAGTTTATAAATGTTTTTTAGCTCTGTCATTGAAAAATAAATGGCAATTTTGCAACCGGAAATTTTGACATCGCTTTATGTTACAATATGTGTTTATGAAACACTGATGCCCCCGTATCGCAACATAGCGAAGTTTGTGTGATTGGGTTCTTACCAGGGATATTATATACAGTATATAACTTTTTCTCTTACTCTGTCTGAGTTAATGTTTTGAATTATAATTATAGGGCCGCTCTGAGGGAAAATCACACTGTATTAAAATTTTTCTTATCTAGAGACGGTCTATTTGCACCGTGTTTCTCCTCTTAGATTCTTATTGATTGATAAGAACTGGGTATCTCAATCTTTTTCAGATTTACAATATCCAGAATTTAACATCAATTTCCTAGAAATAATGCCACTGGTGATTCTATTCTTATCCCTACTACTTTATTCTTTTCTCTCAGCTTATGATTCAGCTGTCGGCTTCTTCAGGTAACTTCTGAATGCCAGATTTCCCAATATTTTGCTTTATATAGACCCTTGGACTGGTCTATTCCAAGGGTAGTCAGGTCAATCCACTATTTTAGGTCGTCTGTGTGCGTTTATTTACACGCCCCTTAATCATTACTTTACCAACGCCTCTATTATCATGCGTCCTTATGTGAGTTGATTCAAAACTAAACATTTTTGTTTCATAATTTATTTAAATTATTATTTTACATACTCTGAACCTCTTTAGGATTCAGGGAACACCGTTGTTTTAAAGAACCTACTCCATATCAAACCGTTTTTTTATCACACAAAAAATTAGGTACAAAAGTGACTATATAGAATCCCCATCATAAAGATTTTTCAGTCAAACCAAATCTCTTCTTCTAGTCTCTCTATTGATTCACCGTTCTTTTGATACTTTTTATACTTTTTCAGATGACGTATTATTTTTTCTCATGACTCTTAATCTCTATGTTTCGACGTCAGTTGTATAACATTTTACTTTACAAAAAGGACAGTGCTGAATATCCGAGGACGCTTTTAGAGTCTTGAGTATTATAGTACCCCTTTTTTCATCGTCTGTTTCAACCTCAAGCAACTCTCTAGGAACTGTTTCCATGGTCCGTCTTTTTACTCCTGGTAGACAGGGAGCAGTCCTCTGTATGAGTCCTTCCAACCTCTAAATCTGTCTCCTCGAAAATAAGGTCTCCTGGATCCTGGATCCTCCACCTTATTCTCCTCAACTGTATTCTCAGGGGACTTCCTCTGAGACTTTTCCATTGACCCCGACTGTATGGTTCCTTCTGGCTCTTTCAAATAACGGGTTCTGTACAAGTGTCTAGTAAGCATAGCTTTTTTACCAAAGGTATGAGCACACTGCTCACATTTGAACTTTCCTTTGTAACAATCAGACAAACCACAAACCAAATTATCAGTGGGACTGATACGAGGCGGCCAATATAGCTTTGATTTTTTCCCTGATTAGACTTCAACTTTCGCCTCTTTGTTATCATCCTGAGATGTGATACGTGCATCTGACTTGAACATGCGATTTCCCTTCTTTTAAGTCTAGATATTGTTTCTTGTTTATTAACACAGTAACATTCAATATATCCTTGTAAATGCATTTCATTTCATAACAGCATGGCATTCAAATTCACTATCACCAAGTCGAAGTGAAAAATTCCACCCATGGGTGTTCCATCTGCACCTAGAATCTCTAGTCCACAATCCCTTTCACTTTCTATTTCATTGTATAGTCTATCGGCTAAAATTAGATTACATGAAACATGATTCACCAAAGCATCGATAAACAAGTCATCTTCTTTTTATACCCCCCGCAAACGAAGTTGGGGGGGGGGGGTTATAAGAATCAGCTTGTCCGTCCGTCCGTCTATCTGTGCAAACGTGTCTGGTCCATTTCTTTCTTACGTAGAAACATTAGAATCTACTACTTAACACATAGATTGCTCATGACCTAAGGGTGTGTCAAAACCTTGACCCAAGGTCATATGAGGAAGTACAAGGACACTGGAAGACACATTGCATAATTTGTGTGTGGTCCATATCTTTCTTATGAATAAACTTGGTGAGTTCCTATTTCACACTAAGATTGCCCATGATTTCAGAATGTGTTATGACCTTGATCCACTGTCATTTGGGCAAGTTCAAGGTCATTGGAAGAAAAATTTCATAATTCGTGTCCGGTCCATATCTTTCTAATTGATAAATTTGGTAAGTTTCCATTTCACACAAATATTGCTCATGACCTAAGGGTGTGTCATGACCTTGACCCAGGTCATTTGGGCAAGTTCAAAGTCACTGAGAGAATAATTTCATAATTTGTGCCCGGTCCATATCTTTTTTTATGGATAATCTGGGTAAGTCTTATTTCAGATTTCTCTTGACCTTAGGGTGTGTCATGACTTCGATGCAAGATCATCTGTGCAAGTTCAGGGTCATTGAAACAAAAAGTTCATGATTCATGTTTGGTACATATCTTTCTTATGGAAAAAACTTGGTAAGCTCCTGTTTTACAGAAAGATTGCTTCTGTCTTGAGGGTGTTCCAGGTACTTGAACCCAGGTTATTTGTGCAAATTCATGGACACTGGTAGAAGAAAGTTCATAATTTGTGCCCGGTCCATATCTTTCTTATGGATAAACTTGGAGGGTTCCTCATTCACACAAAGATTGCTTATGACCTGAGAGTGTGTGATGACTTTGACCCAAAGTCATTTGTGCAAGTTCAAGAACACTGACAGGAATACTCTGGAGTTATTGTCCGCTGAATACTTAGATGTCCTGCCAATAAAGAATCATGTGATAACTTAATGGTTCATGAGCAAAAACTTCTCTGGAAATATAAGCTGAGAAAATACATTATTGACGTTGTCGTCATTCGCTACAAACTCTCGATAAGCAATCCATTCTTTTTATACAATTTGATCTTACCGTTTTTCTATTGGTAATCAGTATTATGTTCTGCATAAACCCAAATCTTGATAAGTGGTGGATCCTCCTCTTCTGCAGCCCTGATCCAGTGTGGTTCTATCACGTCTGTGATTATGTCGAGTACCTCCAGACGTGGATAAGGCTTCTCTCTGTCCAGTTTCTGCTGTGTCGTTTCTACTGTGTTGACTTACCAATTCTCGGGTACTTTGCCTGGAAGTCTTGCACCAGAACATTTTCTCTTATCAAACCATACACTTGATTTTTCGTACACCATACCTTGTTAGAACCACTCAAATAGGGAGTATCAATGAACACTTCCGCCACAGGAACTGTAATTTTAGATCCGTCAGCTAAGACACACCTGTTACTTACCGTCTACAAAATCTTCCTCACTTACTTTGGATTTCCGGACAACAATTCCACTGCAACCAGTATCCCGAAAAACTGTCACAGGATACCTGTTAATATAGCCCGCAGAGATAGGCATGGAACAGTTTGCAGACTTAGTACAAGCAGAAGTAGGTGTAGATGGCGACATGTTCACCATCGTATCTACTATAGAATTTGATGGTAACGTACCTAAAAAACAGAATGGTTTTCCATCTCTTTATGCAGCGGATGATTCTCCTTCAGTTCCCACTTCAGATACACTAGCAACAACCGCTTTGGCTTTACATTTTGAAGCAATATGCCCCAATCTGTTACACTTAAAGCATCTTCTATCTGACTTTGGTACAAACTTACCAGTTTTTGTTGTTGTACATTGTCTTTGTTCTGAGTACTGGTGCATGTTTTCTTGATTGGTTCTTGTTTTTTCTTTAATAAGCCCTTCCTTTTATCTACTGCCTGGACTAAGCTCATGTTTCTAGCATCTTTCAATTGGTCTGCAAGATCTGCCATTTTTGAAAAACTCTCTGGAATGCGTTTTTTCAGAAATAAACGTAAATCTTGACTGCAAATATGTACAAACTGGTCACGCAACATGAAATCGTAAAAACCGTGAAATGTTTTTGATGCTTTTGCCATTTCATTCATCTTTCAAAATAGCTACTATAGCTACTTAGGCGAACTGAAAATTGAGCAAAAGTTTCTAATTGATCAGGTCTACAAGATCTAAACTTCTTGAACGCGTCATCTGTCAGTACAAATCGTCTCAGTAGAGCTTTTTTCAAATTCTTATAGTCTAAGACATCAGTTTTGAACATTAACGGGCAAACATCTAGAGATTTACCCTGTAAAAGTGCACTTAAATTAACAGCCAAATCCTCTTCACGCCATTTGTGTGCTTCTGCATACCTTTCGAACCGGAGAAGGAAATTGTCCATCTCATCGTGAAGTTTATGAAATACAGGAAGCTTTGGAGGTGTTACTCGACCTTGACTGTAATAAGATTGCATCTTTGCTAGTATTTACTTCCTGTGTTTCAAACTTTCATCTGCTCAATCTCATACCAATATCTCACCTTCTCTAACTCTAATGACACTTTCTCTTTCTCAGTCTCACAATTGAGTCTTTTCTTTTCAAATTCTCTCTACGTATGTCTCTCATCTCTTTGAATAGCGTGTTGTTCCCTTTTAACCCTAATGACTCCATATTCTTTTAAGAATGTCCATTTTCTTATATTGATATGGAAATGAGTTAAATGACATAAACCTCACATCACATTGGACATAAACTAGAACTATCCAAACGGGACAAAATACATAATTTTCTCATGTTAATGATCAAGCTTTAAGGATGTTGAACCAACTGTTCTTTTAATTGATTTATTTACAACAAAATTTCTTTCAAATTTTGAAACATTATATTTAATAAACCAAAATATACAACATATACTGGGTAACTGTCAATGATCAGCTCGGCGAGGACGGTTGTCCTTAATTCCGATACAATTGCTCTCCGGACTCGTATGGAAGTATTTCCTTCTGTCCTGTCGTGGAGGCCTACAAACACATACACACAAGGCAAAGGTATACGTCTTGCGCCAAAGACTCTAGATGTGACCGTGTCTGGGACATCAACAAAAAGGATGAGGACCTGTTAATTACGCATGCACAAAATATATAAATAACGTATAAAGAAATATAAAAGATAATGAATCTCAAAAAGCAAAAACAGGTAAGGCCGACTATGTTGGGAAATTCCGAAACTGGTCGTTTTAGAATATTTTCGGCATTTATATATTTAACATCGTTTTAACTCTTAACACAGTTTTAACTTGCAATGTGTAAAGAATGTGTCTACCTCGAGGTATACAATGAATATAGAGTGAGATATTCGCTATTCACTAGTACAACCCAGAGGACGAAAACTATGGAAGATTTTCCAAGTGGTCAATACAGAAACGCAATGAACTCTCACCAGCCAGGAAAGCAATACGAATTTGCTGTTGAAAGTAGTTCAACAAGTACCTCTAAAGCTACAACCAAGAGGAGCAGAGCGACGAAAGTAAAAACCAGAACTAATTTGATTCGCGAATCAAATAACAGGAGTATATATAGAGATACAACAGTACCAAAGACTATATTTCACTGGAAGCGAATTAGATAACAGGGGTATATATAGAGAGACGTATATATCATTCTTAAAGGTCCAAAAAGGGGACGATTTTCCCGGGAAAAGGGTTAACGTTTTCTTTGGGGAAGAGATTTAACAAAACTGGGGCTTGGTTTTTTTATTGTTGTTCTTTTTTTGAAAAGCGAATCAAACTAGAAAACTGACCAGTCAGCAAGGGCCCCGCCATGTGGTAGAATTATAAGGGTGCAGCTTATGGAATGATTAAAAAATATATGACGAATGAGGAACAGCATCTGTATTCTTAAAATTTTAAGATAATTCCTGAATATCCAAAAACCTGTAAATAATATCCTTGTATTTATTTTACATATAAGGCAGTAAAGAACAACTCAACACCGAATGTATATCTAAACAATAATGGAGCTTGTGTTATATAAAATGCCAGCCTTCAATGAATGCAAATATAATATCATGAAGGCATGACCTTATTAACTTCAAAACAAACAGCAGTTGCAGACAAAGGTTTTCATTAATCTTAAAGTGACAGATAAAGATTTCTGCAGCAGACTAAATCCCAAGGGAATAATTGTACTTCTCTCTCATCATTTTATTCTTAATTTATGATAAGAACTTTTCAGTAATGATAGAATGAGGTTTTTATCCTACTGCCTTAAAAATTAATAATATTCTAATTAATATATATGAAGCCAAAAAAAAAAAATAAATAAATAAATAAATAAATAAATAAATAAAGTAGGGTATTTCAACAAAAATAAAGTAAAAACATTTATACTTCAATCCACATTTCCGAGTGTTCATAGCATTCCAAATGGACTTAACTTGAAAACAAACTTCATTTGCAGACAGAGGTGGTAATTAATCTCAATGTGACAGATAAAGATAATGCTTTGGATTTTCTTCAGGAGGAAAGCTAATTAATTCCAAGGGACCCATTCACTGCAGTATTCAGTTTACAATGGGAACATTTTCAGAAGTTATCTCTCTTTGCCAATTCATTCTTATATAAAGTTAAGGAATCTACCCCACCACCCAGCTCCAAACCAGAGGACATAGAAAAAGAAACTTAGCATCAAAATATGTCTTTTTGCCTACTGAACTAACATACCAAATTTGAACTAAATTGGACTACAATAAAAAAAGTTATTAGGAAAAAACAGAAAATTTGTGGACGGAAGAATGACAGACAGACAGAGTGATTACTATAGGGCACCCGCAAATCCTTGCGGGGCCCTAATTACTGGAGTAAATATCGATGTAAGTAAATCCCAGAACTAATTTAAAGGTACTTGGACACAGATTTGAAGTTAATATTTTCTCCATAATATCACGAATTATATATTCTAATAGCATTTCACACAAAAAATAATTAAAAATCTTATTTCATTTAAAAGTTATTAAAACTTCAAATTTTTTGGCGGGTTTGATTGACACATCCTGGCACTTTCACATGTTTAACTTTATTCTTAATCCTTCAGAAAAATGGTAATCTTGTTGTGTATTAATGAGAAATATTAAAACTTTAATCCAGAAAAATAATTTTATTCAGAATAGAAATGTTAGAAAACAAAACACCTTCACAAGTATCGTCATTCCGAGCTAAGTCGTGTGTTCAAATCGATCACACTCGTGTTATGTACACAGTTTTTGTAAACAAGGCACGAGCTCTGTTTTTATTTATGTTTAGATTTCACCGGGTGCGTTCTGAATCGTCACAGTCTGCTTACCACAACTGCACAGACTGAGAATATATTGTGAGTTTGTTTTGCTTTCGAACACGTCTACTCTGAATTTTCTGAATTATAGTATCAATATTTTGCATTCATACACAAGATTGCCACTTTTCGTAAGTATTAAGAGTAAAATTAAAATTTGTGAAAGTGTAAGGATGTGTCAATCAAACCCGCCAAAAAAATTAAAGTTTTAATAATTTTTAAATGCAATAAGAGTTTTAAGTAATTTTTGTGTGAAATGCTATTAGAATATATACTTCGTAATATTATAGAGAAAAAAACAGAAAATATTAACTTCAAATCTGTGTCCAAGTACCTTTAATTCGCGAATCAAAAAACAGGAGTACATATATAGGGGTATTTAAATATTACGGTTATACTGTAATCGCTCGGAGTATCATATAGTGTATTAATTGAGATACAATTCAAACAATTACAAACGGTTGAAGATTTTAAAAGCAGTGTATTTTCTTCGGCGGGATGTAAAATGTTATTTTTCGGGAGGTGGGGGTTATATAGAAGCTTCAAAATTTCTTCCATCTTATTGTTATGAATGACTTTATTCCCTTTATTGCTTTGAATGTGGCGAGATATATTTAGGAAAAATGCATAAACGAAATTAACCAAATTATGATTGCAGGTAAAATCCTACATTAAGTATCGATATTTATATGAAGGATTTCACCTTTCATTACAATTTGCTTTATTCCGTTTTTGGAATGTAATAATGTTCAATGTTTTTCCCATGAGAGTGGAGGGGGTATACGATGTAATAATGTTAAATTTTTCTTTCCATCTGAATAGGGGGGGGGGGTATATAGAAACTTGTATGCATAGAAATTTCTTGCACCTTAGTTTTATGGCGTTATTCCGTTTATTGCTTTAAATATGGCGAGATATTTTGTAGAAATGTCTTAATCGGAATAAACCAAAATATTTAAATTACGTACTTCAACCCCATAATGTGGTTCATTCCGTTTATATATTTCAAAAAGGTAATTAACGGAATAAAGCCATAAATGTAAGGTCCTATTATTTCCGAAGAATACAAGTTAACACACATTTAAAAATAACTTTTTCTTTCAATCGTCATATTTTTGTTTATTTCTGGGAGTAATGGAACAACAACGGAACGAAAGTACTGACATAAAAGAAACAGAAATATTTTCTTTCATTATTTGTAGATTGTCATGCAAAATGGAAAGTAAGAACAAAGAAATTTACAAGCAGTGGGTGTTGATTCAGGACATTATTGGTCCGGCAAAAGTTTGGCCGTTGTCTACAAGAAAGCTGTTTTGGACACCATTCCTAAACCATTTTCAACGTATATTGATAGCCACATTTGCTTTCGTAAATGAACCTTATCCCTCTGTTTTAGTGGAATGGGTGTTGCTCATGCATTCGTGCAAAGACAGGGCAGCGGAAAATCAAATCCGTGCATTATTTAGGTTAGTCAGTGTTATTCTTTCAAACGTTAAAAAAAACAAAATTAAAGCGTGCGTTTTCCATACACTACGCAGCCTATTAATGCATTTAAAACAATGTTAGTAATAATTAACACTTACAGATTATTCCAAAGTGGCAAAAATTACAATTTGTATGGTTGGAACGTGTCCATAAAGCAGTGTCAGTATCTGGAAAGGAAAGTCAGACATTAAACCTAAAAGAGCAAGAGAAAATAAAGAATTTAAGAAATAAAACAAATACCCAGATTTACTTTCTTTTAAATTCCTGTGTAATGTTACGCACTTCAAAATATTAATGAAAGTAAAGGCAATTTGTGAAATGGAATTAGGAATTTTAGGTAAATCTTTTCTTGTATGTTTTAAAAAAATAAGTGCCCAGGGGGGACAATTTTGAGAACTACTCTAGCATTGGAAGAATATTCCAATCGTTGACTTGTACTGAAATCATGTGACTGGTGAGTAGTATTTAAGTAGGGGTTTCTGTCTACAAAAACTATATAAGCATTAACCGCCATGGATGATTCGAGAGGAAGCGGAGGGAATTTCAGGGAGAGAAAAACCACTAACGTACTGCAGATGGGTCCAGGAAATGTTGTCAATCCGTTGAACTTTCACACGCAACCACAGGAGATGTTATTTGAATGGTTCCGCATGCATCTGCTGTTGGCTACCACCATTCCGTGTCCAGTGACGCCCTATGATGGAACCATGGTCTTAAAGTCGTCAGCGAGAAATCCTGGAGATGCGATCAACAGATATTTGAAGAACAGACAACACACTAGGTCCAGTACAACAAATTCATTCTTTAACAAACTAATTTAATGATTCAAGACATAGTATTATTTATCAAGAGCTATCTTGACTGTTGTTTACTGAGCAAGTGCTCTAGAATTGCGTACAAGACGACAGCTGTTAACTGGACCTCGTTTATGAGGGAATTTTCCAAAGAGTAATTTTGAGATAACGACCAAGAAGAGGAAACTGTCAGGCACTGTAGAGATTGATGATTCGCTTTTTTGGCAGGAGAGTAAAACATCATAGGGGAGATTCTAACAAAGGACAGAAGGTAATAGCATATATACAAGTAATAAATATAATGCACAATTTATAGTGTTAATTACGTACATATTTAAAACTTACTAATATTAGTACAAAACATCAACAATATTGCAATGTTAGTTAAAAATATTAACAATATGAACAAAAATGTAAAATGTGCATTGGTAAGTGAAGAAAATAGTAATTTTAACAGGGTTAACAATTAGCATACTATTTAAACAATATTAATAAATACCTTTATTATTTTTCCTGCAAATATGGATATTTGGTATGGTTGAGAAATAGAGCAACACAGTCATCATGTATCCAGTGGGGGACAGAACGAAAAACACTCTTCTCCCAATCATCGACAAAGACACATTGAACGTGGTGGTACAATATACAGCGATGGATGGTCCGCTTACTGTTCACTGAACGATATGGGGTATGAGCATTTTACTGTATTACACAAGTACGAGGGCCGTTCAAAAATTACGCGGATTGTGTTATTATTTACTCTTACAGACGTCATAAAGTTATGAAATTTCACAGAAATATGTATCTTAAAGATTCCATTAAATTTTGGGCAAAATTTATGTATTTTTAAAAAATTCTACGAAAATTATCGGTATATTGATATTGCTGATGAAGAGGTACGGAGCACGACAAAAAATTTGAAACTTAGTATGCGAAATCCAAAATTTAACTCATTATTTTTCGACAATTCGCGATATATTTCGACAATTTTCTCAAATGTTTCTTTTAATTGTTATATTATTATGTATTTAGATTTCTGACATGATATTTGAAGTTCTAACAGAAATATAATGATTTTTCTCCGATGCGATTCCCGTGAAAACGACTGTGAAAATGACGTCTCCTGAATTGACGGCGCACCACACTTTTGTTAAATTGCGTGTGATGCTCGAGATATCGCCAACATAGATCCAATATATGCATAATTAAAAATGTAGTAAAACTAGAGTATTCGTGACATTCGTCCACAAATAGCAAAATGAAATTTTAGACCGTTAGACCTCTGTAAAGAGGCTATACGTGAGGACGGGAAGATGATTATCGACGAAAACTTTATTCGAACTGTAAAGAACGTGATTGAGAGTCACCGATATCATACGTACTATATCTCGTAAATATCTGCATTTTTGGTTTTAAAACAAAAAAAAAGAATTTTCTTTACTTGTTTAATAGATTTTAAGCTTGACAAGAAATGGTGTTTGGATGTTGAGTAGATAAGGTAACTAAAACTGTACAGGTACTCTTGGGAAAATGTTGAGAAAATGAAAGCTCAATCACACATTTTTTAATAATGCATGTGACGTCGAAGATTTTGCTGCTCCGTGACTTAATGATATGTCCTGATAAATCACTCAAAATCGATACCACTTTATAACATTTTGATATGAAAATTTGTAGACCATATAAGTAAAGATTCTTTTACATTATGTGTGACATTTTGTCCGATTATGTCGTCAAATATTTTTTCTGTGCAACAAGTCCGCGTAATTTTTGAACGGCCCTCGTATGCATTTAAAAAGAGTTACTTGAACACCAGAACTGGAGAGGAGGAGGAGGTGCACACCAATCAAATAGAGGGTGTACGGAAACATGCAAAGGATCATTTTAAACGGATGTCCGGGACATAGATCACTCAGTTTGAAGGGCATAGTGAAGAGATCATGTGGAGGTCAATGGTCAAGTCCAACGATTAAGAGTTTTGTTCTGTTTTGTTTTGTTTGTTAGATCTGTATACCCCTTGGACCAACCACACCGTGTAGTAGGGCACATATGGGGTTTCGGTTAAGTAACATTTGGGGTTTCAACTCCGAAGCGGTTATTTTTTGCATTTGGAAAATATATTTGTAAAAATCCGTTGCTAATGAAGTCTTCGGGGCCAAATGACATGCGCACGGGTTGTAAGAATGTATTACCTTCCAATTTAGTGCAATAGGCTGGTTGAAAGCGTTACGGATTCTGCAAACACTTCAGGACAGTTCAGTCGACTGGGAAAAGTGGTGTCGCTGACTTTCTTTGCTCTATAATTTTCAAAAACGGACCTTTCAAGCTCATTTTAAGGATAGTAGATGAAGATTGATATAAAAACAATCCATGAAAACTTTTTTCACCTTTCGCAGTCTCTTTTTTCTGTAAGAAATATAAACTTTTGTGGCCAAATTCTAATGTGCCTAATGGGGTTTCAAGGTTTGTTAACATAGAGGGTTTCAACTCAAAGGTTTTTTTCTATGTTTAAATCTTTGGATTTAGATTCCTTGTTCATTCATCACGAAGCAAAAGAGAATAGCCAAATGGAAGGCAAAAGATTTGTTTTTCAACGGTGTGCAAAGATTTTTAAGCACCTCAAATTCTTATTTTTTGATATCTTCGGTCCTGTAACAGTGCCAAAAGTCCAAAAATAAGAATCCAATGCTTACATTTACATTCTCTAGTTTTATCTCTACATAATTGTAAATTTCATTATACATGTACTTTCTACTGGATTTAAAAGCGCATATCAGACCTGACGTACGTAAAAGCCGTCTGTGACATTGAATGTTAAATGCGGGGGGGGGGGGTAATAAATGTTATATTTTGATGATTAAATTATTCCATTGATTTCAATTAATATGAGTTAATACAATACACATCTTAGCCTTGCAAGAGTATTGAAAATGCATATAATTCCAACTATGCATTCTACTGCGCAGTAATAATGTTTGGTGTGTTTGATAGGATATTGAATGGAATTATATAAAAATTCCGATGGATTTCTAAAAGAAAAAGAAATAATTTGAATGGAAAATATACATACATGAATACTCACTTTAATCTCTATCGGAAACCTATACATCAAATCTATCTAGGATGTCATTTATAATTCTGATATTTATGTGTAACTTTTCAGTGGGCGAAACATTGTTAAAATAGAATTCAAATAAACGATTGCGTTTTTCCCAAAATTCCGAAGGCTGTTATAAGTCCTATTGAATGAAAGATAAAAGATCTGCGACCGGAAATTTAATAACATTGGACATGTATCTAAAATTATGGAGCGAACTACCTTTGCATATATTAATCAATCAAAATCTATTGATGTTTTCAAAAACAACTTTAAAAAACACTTCTTAAGGAACTCATACATTTTTAATCATTGCTCTCCATGTATATTTGTATACAATGTTACTGCATGTACAACGCCATTGAATACGTTTACATAAAAGAAGGCGTTTAATCAAATAAATTAGTTTCACATTCTCATAAACACGGAACTGGGTTTCCTTTAGGAAAATGTCGGAAGGAGGTTTATTTTGAATCTGGTCAAGACGCACAAGAGGAACAAAGCATTTTTGCGTGGCAATTGAATACAGGGACATAGCATCCTTTTTTTTTTTTTTTAATTTAATAGGGGTCAGAGAAAAATTCCTACCAAAAAAACTGCACAGACAAAAAGATTTTTTTAAATATTTTGTGTAGGAGGGGGGAGGGGGGTAGGTTTCACTTTTCAGTAACAAATTTTATTCATGCACAACTCTTCAATACCATTATTTGGCGGTACCGCAAGAAAGGTGTGAGTTTTCAATGAAGAATTTCAACAGTAAAATGTTATGCTTGGAAGAAGTGCTCCCGGCTTGTGTATGACGCGCAACCTGTCTCTTGAGTGAGCTTTCACATCTGTTCATCTTTGCACATAGGTGACAACCAAACTTTTTGCCTAATATAGGACTATTCGTTTTTATTTCGTATTAAATGGACGAAATCCATATTCTTGAAAGAAAGCAAAGATTTAAACATAGAAAAAACCTTTGAGTTGAAACCCCCTATGTTAACAAACCTTGAAACCCCGTTAGGCACATTAGAATTTGGCCACAAAAATTTATATTTCTTACAGAAAAAAGAGACTGCGAAAGGTGAAAAAAGTTTCCGTGGATTGTTTTTATATCAATCTTCATCTATCATCCTTAAAATGAGCTTTAAAGGTCCGCTTTTGAAAATTATAGAGCAAAGAAAGTCAGCGACACCACTTTTCCCAGTCGACTGAACTGTCCAGAAGTGTTTGCAGAATCCGTAACGCTTTCAACCAGCCTATTGCACTAAATTGGAAGGTAATACATTCTTACAACCCGTGCGCATGTCATTTGGCCCCGAAGACTTCATTAGCAACAGATTTTTACAAATATATTTTCCAAATGCAAAAAATCACCGCTTCGGAGTTGAAACCCCATATATGTTACTTAACCGAAACCCCATATGTGCCCTACTACACGGTGAACCAGCCAAGTACACGTACAAGACGCCACTGTTCGAGCAGGTATAAGCAAAATAATTCATGTAAACAAGAGCATAATGAAAACTGGTCCAAGGGAAAGAGAAATTGTGATTAGTAAATTTAACAACAATAGGAATTATTAGTAGTAACTTTTAAATTATTTATAAATATAACAAAAAATTATTTATAAATTGTACCAAGGTTTCATGCTTGAAATGTACCTCCTCATCTATACATTAACAATTCTATGTATGCAAAGTTTTTGTTTACATCTAAATCTTAATTGAAAGCTTTAACATGTTTAGGGAAATACAGCACATAAGTGTATTGCGCTTATTCATGAAAATGCTGACAATTCAATACCAATCGATGACGCTTATTTTTTGATAATGCCAATGTATGTACAGTTTATGTTTATGTCATATTTAGCCATCTTCATCATGTTCATGATTTTTTTTAGATTAAGGCATTTAAAAAAATACAACATATTAGCTAATATAATCATGTGAACATGGGATGCTCTTATATTATGACTAAAACAACATTAGTTCTATCTTTTATCCTTGATAATAAGCAGGTTAACAGTTTATTGATTTATGCCTGTTCACAAAGTGGATTAGCAGTTTCTTGATAATTTCAGGAAAAACATGATCATGATGATTATAAGAGGTTATGATGTATAACTTCTTTTTCAGATTCTTCAGCCATCTGTGAATTCGACTGGATACTGGGTTTGTTTTCTCAAAAAATTAGAAAAAAATGTATATCAAATGGAAGAGAAGGAATTTTTTCATTGTTGTTGAAGAAACGGAAAGAAAAATTTATCATCCGAAAAGAGGCGGTGGGAACGAGGATCTACTACAAGTTTTCGGATTAACTACGTAACAATATACGAGTATACTATAATATACCAGTACATGTTTACATGAACATTATGAAACACTATGTATGTTTATTAAATTACAGCTTATGTTCATGGCATTGTTTAAGCATCAGTTGTAATATTTGTTTTGATTGGTTCTAGTTAATCAGTTTATTCTGGTTTTCTATGTGTATTATTTTTAATTTTATTTTCTTTATGCTTTTTAAATAACATATGGTGTTGAACATGAGGTCAATCTTTGGTACCCCTCCTTTGATTTTCAAGAACATAACCCGATTACATTGGTTACAACATGATTGTGACGTAAACCTTTTCTTTGCGTTGTCTTTTCTGTAGCTTAGTTTTGAGTTAGCTCCCCTAACAATCCCCAATACTCTGTGTTGCTGTTGGTATACTGATATTTAAAAGGCAGATATGACTCGGTAGTTTTTAATATACAACTGGGTTATACTTTTGTTACATAATTTTTGAAAGTTCAAGCCTAGTATTCCAATGGCCCAATAGTCCGTCAACCCAGTAGTCCGACGGGACGATAATCCGACGGACCAGTAGTCCGACATTTTGACAAACACCAATATTTTTAATAGAATTAAAATTTTCCTAACAGACATTATTTCCAGGAAATAACGGAAAAACCGCGAAAATAGACCCAAGTAAAAGTGTAACACTTAGGAAAGGGTTGAAACAAAAATTCAACTTTTCATTCCCACGGATCGAAAGATCGAGCCCATGGGGGTGCGTGTGTTTTGTCTGTCTTTCATCTATTTGTTTGTCAATTATAGCCTGCCAAAAATAGCGTTTTGAACATTACAATTGCCGGGGAAGGAGGGGGGGGGGTTGGCTATTTCAACAGAAAACCGTAAGAAATTATGCACTCGAAGGAAAGGGATATTTTAACTTGTTTTCTAATTTCTATAATATTTATAATTAAATGTTTCATATACAAGTAATCAAATTAAAAAGATTTTTTTCTATTTTCTCTTTGTTTCAAACAGATAGGACATTTCTTTAAATCAAACAATTAAACATCATTCCCTTCACAAACGAAGCTGGGTTTAAACTACCCCCTATAACAGGTTGACAATTTAATCTAATTCTGAGCCGTACTCACCCACGCCTTACCAGCGTGAGCCGTACTCACCCAAGCCTTACCAGCGTGCAACGCTTTAACGGTGATTTAAACCTACACAGTGATGATAAGGCTCTCCGCAGGCTTACAATGCATTGAATATATAAATATGGCCTTCCAGAAAAATATTTTTTATATATTTGATCAGTGCGTAACTATCAATTCAAGATATATTACTGTAGTCAGCGGCGACTCGCACAAATTGTTCCGACGAAAATAGTTCCACCATGATAAGTAGATGCAACATTATTGTTCATGATAAGAATAATGTTGTGTATGTCATACGTAAATGAAATCAAAATTAACGTAAATTTTTTCTCCAAAGATCAATTTCCCCCCGAAATGCAAATACAAAAATATAAATTTTCCTACGCTCGCTCCCTCCTCAGCTTTTTTTTAAAAACATGTTTGATAACAGAGAATATCTAGGTCATTCTTCGATTGATATTTTTTCACCGATGAATTGATTACAATATATCAACAATTGTATTAAGTTCATGTTAATTGTTCGTTAATATCATATAGTTTCCTCTTGGAGGAAAAAAAATAATCATTCTGTGTGTGTGTGTGTATTACTAAATGACAGAATTTTCAATCCCTGGCCGCATTCTGCTCGTGTGTAGACTCGGTAAACTGTACGGAGAGTAGTAAAATGTGTAGGAAATTTCTAAACTGAAAACCGGGTTCGTGTTGAAGTTCAGCATATTATTTTATATAGAATTTGAATTATATAAGCAAGTTCCGTGACGAATACATTAGTATATTTCAGTAATTTAAAAAAAAAAGGTTTTCAGTTTAGAATTTCCCGGCCAGGCCTTGATTTTCCTAACACATTTTAAACACACTTTGTTGCAGATGCAAATGTTAGAACAAAATATATTGAGTAGTTCAGCAGGGACTGTATAATTTTTATTAATCAGAATTCGTATTCATATGATTTAATTAAGAAAGAAAGTTTTGTCTGCCATATCGTAACTTCTCGGCAAAACAAAACGTGTTTCTCCGAGCTCGCTAGATGCGTTTGACAACTCTATCGCACGTGAGTAGACCAAGGCTAACTGGTCTTGCAGACACAGGTATGTGTACTGTTTGTTATGAGACCGGTTGACCGTAATGCTACGAACTCATGTAATTTACACCAGTTCCATAACTAGACAACGCAGTTTATTTTTTTTTTTTATAAAAGTCATTAAACACTGTTAAACATATTAAATCTAAAAGTCGAATATCTTTCGATATGGGGTAACCCATATCTATTCTTGTTATGACTGTTATCATAACAGATTGATGCAGCATTAACATAGGGTTCAAGACAGTAAGTATTTTTAGAGTATGTAGACATGTTTCAATTGTGAAAATGAAGAAAACAAATTCTTCGTCGTTGTTACTAAAAGGAGGTAAATAAAGCATGAAAATAAATAAATGTTAAGGACGAGCTATTCATCAAAATTAATTTACATCGAGGTTTAAGCGGACATAAAATATTCCGTTTGATGTTATGGTATTTTATAGGAAACTCATTTTTAACCATAATTGCACCATCTCTTTGTTTTTTCCTACAAGTAAAGAACTGCGTTGTTTATTGCTCAGCTCACCAAACATACACGTAAAATTGTATAACGGACCAATTATTGGAACATCCTTCCGAGATTAAAATCCTCATCAGGTCCAGTACAATATCGTAATTAAGCTATATAGCTTTATCAAGCTAGACAGCTTTACTGGATGTGAAAATTTTCAAAAAATAATAATAAATAGAAAACAAAAGGTCGCATTATGAGTCCTTGTCAACATGTTTACCCGTGCATTAAAAATACTCACACACAAAATCACAATATAAAAGCGCTGCGTCTAGGGCGTTGGTCATTCCAAAGACTGTTCTGTTATTTGGAAATGTTTGAGAGGTGATCAAAATACAACAACTTGCAGAATTTTTAATAAATTTTACCTGCCAATGTCTTCCAACCTGTTTTCCCTCCCTCTTCCGCAACACCGGTAGTAACTAAAGAATTTGTCACAGAGCAATCACCGAAGGAAATTAATTGTAAATGAGAGAGAAGTTCTGATAGGTTACAGGTGCGCGGCGTTGGCGTTGTAGCCCTGTTTCCCAAAAGTGTCATCTTAGCTAGTTAGAGAGAAGGAGAGTGAGCAAGCATGGGTTTATACGTTTGTCATTTCTGCTATCGTTTGTTTATTGTGCATGATAAAGTTCAAAGAGATGAAATTGAGCATTAAGTTGATTTGAGTGAGAAACTGGGGAATGAGATTCGGTATGGCCATTCCCTGAGAACACGTGAGAGAAGAGAGAATAAGTTTGGAAGCCAATGGGAGTGGCAGTGTCTTTTAATTTTGAACTTTGTGGATTATTATATATTATATTGCGTGTGTTGTAAATATTTAAATAAACGATGTAAATAAAAACAATCGTATCTATTAATCAGTGACAGGGAGGACCCCCGTCACATATTACGGTGGCCAGCGGTGGGATAACTTGAGTATGACAACAGATATTTCGGAAAATTAACTCTTGCTCAAATTCGTGAAGAAAATGAAGCGGAAAAACAGGAGACACAAACTGTAGAGGATTATGATAGAAACATAATGAAACTCGCTACACGTGCGTACATGGACATGTCTGAACGGCAAAATGAAACCCTCACTAAGAAGCATTTTTTTTCAATGATTAAAGCCTGAAATCAAGAGGTATGTTTTACTTTCCAATCCTAAAACATCCGAAGAAGCTTTCTGGCACGCAAAGAGGGAAGAGTGTAACAAATTCCTGGTGGATGCCCAGAGGAACAGTGACAGCTATATCGTACGGATCTACAGAACAGATGAGCTGGAAAAGTCCCTTGCAGGTTTAATTCACAGCTAAGGTGTCGGTGATTGCTACGGAGATCGAGCAATGCACATCTAAGCAGCAATTTGTTCCACCGACTCGGGAGCAAAGCCGAGGAGAAAGAGGCCGAGCATTTGGATTCCGCCCGAGACCGGACCGAAATCAGGACTACCAACGGGAAACCGATCTGTAACAAATGCAGGAGAGCAGGACACAAAGCGGTCCGATGCAACGAGCAAAGAAGCACCAATTTGTAAAACTACAGTCCGCCCTTTTGTGTGGAGGTAAAGGTAAGTGGATTTAAAATACCCTCAAAGAGACAGCCGGTTGCGTAAGATAGAAGAGGATAATTCTTCCGGAAGTAGTGAAAAAGTGTCGAAAATGTGAAAAATGTGTGTGAAAATATTATTTCTTGTCAGTTAAATCCTAAATTTTGTACCGCCAAATTTGTAGGATACGTGAATGAAAAATGTGCTGCGATGTTGGTCAACACAGGTGTCACATCGGCGATGGGCAACCGTGTCAGTTAGTCTCAAATCGGCAACGGGCAGTCAGTAACGGACAACTGTGTTGATTTGACTTTAGGTTAAGAATTGGTGAACAAACTGATGTTGTGTACAATGCATTTGTTGCTCGGGATTTCCCGTATGATTGTATTTTATGCTTGGATATTTTGAAATACTGTACATGCTATATTGATGTTGCAAATGATTCCATGTTGTGAATGTATTTCACTTAGTCCTGATGCAAGAAAGACAGTGAGAGTGTGCAAGATGCATATGTAATTATGAGAAGATTTCATTCAGTCAGTGAAATAACTACTTTAAGAGTATATACGTAGTTTGTGTACATAATGTATATCAAATTCTAAAATGAACACCTATTTTAAAAAATGTAAAGATAAAATGCAAAAATCTAAGGAAAAAGGTAAAACATGAAATGGGTATGCATGTTAAACTGTGTTACTTCTGTGTGTAGTAGGGTCTCTTTATCTATGTGTGATTCCTGTATAGACAGATAATTATGTAAACATTTGTATCAAGTTGTCTTCAAATTATATTGGTGTCGGGACACCACACTTAGGAGCGGAGGTATGTCACAGAGCAATCGCCCATGTTAATTAATTGTAAATGAGAGAGTTAGAAGGTCGGATAGGTTGCAGGTGCGCGGCGCAGGAGTTGTAGCCCTGTTTCCCAAGAGTGACATTTTAGCTAGTTAGAGAAAAAGAGAGTGCGCAAGCATGGATTTATAATAGGTTTGTTTGTCATTTCTGCTATCTTCTGTTTATTGTGTATGATAAAGTTCTAAGAGATGAAAATGAACATTAAGTTGATTTGTGTGAGAAACTGGGGAATAAGAGATTCGGTATGACCATGCCCTGAGAGAAGAGAGAATAAGTTTGGAAGCCAATGAGAGTGGAAGTGTCTTAATTGTGAACTTTGTGGATTAGTATATATTATATTGCGTGTGTTGTAAATATGTAAATAAAAACAATCGTAATTATTAATCAGCGCCAGTGGCAGGGAGGACCCCCGTCACAAATTGTACGTTGTTACAGAGGATGTTCCATTAACTGTAATTTTTCCGTATAGTCACAACGTAATATGGAAGCTCACTTTGACTTAAAATATACTGAAAGGAAAAAGAAACGCAGGGTAAACTTTTGAGGTGAATTTAATTTGTTTTTCTTTAAATACTTTAGAGTTTTCCTATCTAACTTTTAAAATCATCTTTCAAAAAGATATAACCCAATTCTCATCTTATTTTGTCTAATTATTCATGAGTTATTGAAGCTCAAATGACGATACCCCCCCCCCCCCCCCCAAGGGAAAATGGAAAACTCTCATTATCTTCAATGTCTATCTCGTGCATCTGTCAGATTCTTATTTCTCCTTTGAATGGAATTTCATCAGTGTTTATCTTTCAAACCGTGGCTATATTTAGCATGGGTAACCACGCCAAAAAAAAAAAAGTCAAACGGCGCGCGCATGCGCCAGTGAGAGGACTACAACAGTAAGTTTACTGGCTAAAAAAAACAAATTGCGGAATTGTTTTCTTTCAAATTTCGTATGAATGTAATGATTATAATCGTGTACTCTATAAATAGCTGCTTTTGTGGTAGTACGGTGGCGATTTAAGAGATGGCAGGACGAATAATCCGCTGTAACATGACTCTGTTTCGCGTTCTCGTCATCGTCACGGTTGATTGAAAACGACTCAAGGCCCTCTCTGACAAGGGGTAACAAGTCTTATGGGGGAAAATTTACAAAAAAATGCTTAGTAAACCGTTCTTGCCTTTCTCATTAATTAGGCAATTCGAAAACAAGATCCCATTAAACTTCCGTAAACTGTGCCAAGATTGCAATAAATTCATAATGTTTCTTAATATTGAAAAACGATGCGCATACCACATATGCATCAAATAATGCAATCAGATTTGTGAACAAACGCGTCGTTATCAAATTGCACGTGTTTTGGGCTCTTTAGCGTTTTCCCTACGTGACGTCATAAATTTTAAGGTTGAGTAATTCTGAATACTGATTTTGATGCACTATAACTAAATTTCCCTTCTGACCAATTTTCGGTCATGTGGTCAAATTTTTATCGACAATTATGCTACCCTGCGTTTCTTTTTCCTTTCAGTATAGACAGAAAAAAATGATTTATATGCATTGTATTAGCTGCTCAAATGATTTCTTGGGTTTCGATCAAAAGAATGAAGTACATTTTGTAAATTTGTACGTGTATTACATGATACATTTATTAATTTGATGGGAGTTTGAACATGAAAGGGGGATTTGTTACTTGATATGCACTATGTTCGCTGTTAATTTTATTAAAGCATTACAATGCCTGTCTGCAGCTGTAAACAACACCAACAGTTTGCAGAAAATGAATCAGAATTCAGAGTTTATAGAATTGCCAGTAAGAAATTTAAATCTGCGGTAGTGGACGCTCTCGTCGAAAATGGCCACCTCTCAAACAGATCAGTGTATTTATGCAGAGCTTGTGTCATTTATGCAGAAAAAAAATTTGCAGCATGATAAAACATGGATGATCAGCTTGTAGATCAAGTAGTTACATTATTGGAAACAAACAATATTTCCAACAACAATATTGAGAAAATCATGCGAGCTGCGGCAGAAAGAGAATCAGTGAAAGTGCAAGACGATATCAAACAAGTGTCTGGTCAATACAAAAATGTGCATTTTTTAAAGCAATGTGATATTGACACATAGTTAATTGACAGAAACAATGTTTTAACATCTTTTATACTGTCACCGGCGTTCTCTATTCACTGGGATAAATCAAAGAAAACCATCTCATTTGAAACAATCATAAGAGAGGTGTAGGATGTTCTAAGGATTGTACTTTACCTTCCAGGTGGAAGCAACAATGCTAAAGTGTTTGTGAGGTTTAATTATATAGATATACAGTACAAAGAACCTGATACTTTGACATATAGTATTAAAAAAACATATACTTCCTTGCATTTAAAAACAAAAATCATTCTAAATACAGATGTCAAGTTATTACAAACCTGTTTACTCTTACGATTTCGCCGTATTTTGTACGGATTTTTTGGTCTAAAATACGTCTCACGTTTTACCATTATGAAAATACGGAAATCGGAAATACTTTAGCTTGCAGTTTAACAGTTTTCGTTATGATCTGTCTGTCTAAAATACTAAAAAGAGAAAGATTTCAAAAACATAAGCGATGTCAGGTTGCCAAAACCCTATGATATTATAAAATGACAAAGTCCATGTTGTTAAACCATGTTTTTGTATTCGGAAATGCAGTTGTTCTCTACTAATATATGTTAAATTGATGGAAAAGGAAATCTTACTGGCAAATGCGAAATCTTACGGACAAATTTACAAAAAAAATACCGAGAGACAACGATATGGGTAAACGGGTCTGTTATTAAGAAGAAAAAAGATTAGTAAGAAAGCATTTTTTTTTAAAGAAAGGAAAGAAGCCAAAGAGCCCGAGTTTAGACGAGTTCCATTTAGAATCCGAATAAAGAGGACATCGTTTCATTCGTCATTCAATTCAAACTTTGCCTACTTTAGAAAGACCTTTTTAAACAGTTAAAGTGTTCAAAAATAAGTTTAATGATTCTATGGAAAATTTTCTGAAATATATGAAACTGTTGGCAAATCATTGTAAACTTATAAAATTGAACTTTTAGCATTTGTGTGCAGAACATTACATAAAAAGATATCATTTTAAACGCAGAAAAGAATTTAAAATGTATTTATTTAAATGCTTTCGAGTTGCTTTTATAACTTTTTTTTTTTATTAAAAAAGTCAAAACATTGCTGTTTACAATTAAAACAAGGGGCCCACGGGCCTTATAGGTCACCTAAGTATCGTGTAACAACTTTCAAATAATTAAAATTGGTTTGTGTTTTACCCCAGAGGCCATGAAATTTACAATTCACAATTTTGAAAGAGGCACCATTGCTTATCATAATTATAAACTTAGCATGCTTACTCTATTTACTTAATACCCAGAGGTAGATCAGAGTAACAAAGAGAAAAATGCACTTCCACTTTAAAACCAGTTGTGCACCTCACCCCAAAGGAACCACTGACCCTGGGGCCACATATTTCAAAATTTTGCAAATTTCATCATGAAATGGTTGATTAATACTAAAGAGCAGATTTCAAAGCATTAATTTATTTTCAAACTATGTAACCCCCCCCCCACTCCCCTGACCCAGGGGTGCATAAAAGATAACTATTTTGCTAGATGCACCTTTCTTCATCATAAATAAATATATACTTGGATCATAAAACCCAGGAGCAAAGGAACAGATTTTCAAAGAATTAATGTATTTTCACTATATAATCAATAGAGCCCCGCCCTAACACCAGAAACCCTGACCCTGGGACCATAAAATTCACAATTTTGGAAGAGGCACTCTTTCTCATCATAACTATGTACTTACTTACCAGGTAGTTTATTTTATACCCAGAAGCAGAGAAGAAGATTTTCAAAGAATTAATGCATTTTCACTATATGATCAATAGAGCCCCGCCCTAACACCAGAACCCCTGACCCTTGGGCCATAAAATTCACAATTTTGGAAGTGGCACTCTTGCTCGTCATAACTATGTGCTTAGTTAGTTTATTTAATACCCAGAAACAGAGAAGAAGATTGTTCAGAACCCCTGACCTGGGGCCATAAAATTCACAATTTTGGAAGAGGCACTCTTGCTTAAAATAACTATGTACTTAGTTAGTTTACTTAATACCCAAGAGCAGAGAAGAAGATTTTCAAAGAAATAATGCATTTTCACTATATAATCTATATAGCCCCGCCCTAGCACAAGAATACCTGACCCTGGGGCCATGAATTTCACAATTTTGGTAGAGGACTCAATGCTCATTACATTCATGCCAACAGTTTGACTGCTTGATATCCAGGAGTAAAGAAGAAGATTTTTAAAGATTGCAATAATTTTGGTGGTTTTGGCCCAACCCCTCAGGCCCCAGGGGGGCAGGGACCATGAAATTCACAATTTTTGTTCCCCTTCAGCCATAGATGCTGTATACCAAATTTGGTTGAAATTGGTTCAGTGGTTTCAGAGAAGAAGCTGAAAATGTTCAAATGTTAACACACGACGGACGAAAACGGATAGCAATAGGTCACCTGAGTTACTCAGGTGACCTAAAAAATGTTGTGATAACGTTTAAAAAAACATACACATTAAAATTATAAAAATGTTTTCATAACATTTTCACAACATTTCAATAACTTTTTCCTGCTATCTAGGATAATTACCGCTCTGGAAAAAAAATGCTTCAATAGGAAATGACAATGTTTGATTATCTATCCTTTAAGAATACTGAATTATGACAAAGACCTCCTCTCTCCTCCAACTCTGCAGTACAGACAGTACATGGAACGAAGAAAGAGTCCCTATATCTGTCTGTGCAAGATATGCCGAGGACACCCACTGTAAGATCATCGCCAGTCAAGTCGTCATCAGATAGTGAGACTGAAGATATTTTTACCCCAGGTTCACACAGAAGAAATCTACTAGAAGTTTTTGAATTAGAAGAATTACAAACCAGGGATTACTTTCTTAATAATAAGACTTCCCATATTTATAAGGGATGTACGTTTGAAAGTATTTTTACCAATTAAACACTGAGAGAAATGCTGAACTGCCAAAGGAAATTAGCTACTCGTGTGCTCTTTGGTGTCAACATAAATTCTTTGTTTTTATTGAAACCAAGAATTGGGTCATCATAAAGATATCCCATCTGATGGATACGGGGTTTGGAAACAGACAAAAACAAAAGTTCACTAAGTAATACCACTAAAATTTCTTGTTCTTAGGACAACTCATCCCCAAAAATTGGAGCGAGCGAAGAATTTGATAATTATAATATTTTTTATCAATTTAATTTCCGAGTGAAGAAGTAAAATAACGGAGCGAGATATAATATATATATCCCATTCCCTGATATTGCAAGACATTCAGTATTCTATATTTGTGCATAAACAAATCAGTCATAACCTGAGGCTTTTTTGAACTTACGTTGTGGCCCCGCCCTTCCCCCAAGTGTCATCACTTGAACAAACTTGAATATACACTACCTGAGAATCCTTCCATACGAATATGACTAATCATGGCTTTCCCATTCTTGAAAAGAATATTTTAAAAGATTTTTTTCTATATGTTTCTATGTAAAATTGGATTCCATGTTGTGGCCCCTTCCTAACCCCAAGGGTCATGATAGGAACAAACTTGTATCTACACTACCTGTGGATACTCTCATTTACATAATTACATATGACTTATCATGGCTTTGTTATTCTTGAGAAGATTTTTTTTTTAAAAATTCTATATATTTCTGTGAAAAACTTTGATCAGCCATTGTGGACCTACCCTACCCCCGGGGTCATTGAGCAAACCTAAATCTCCACTACCTAAGGATTACATATAAACATGATCTTCTTCTTCCCATACGAGTTTACTCTTACTAGAGCGTTGAACTCGGACTGTCACACGCGACGGACAAGGCTAAAAACCCGACCAGGGCACTATGTACAATAAAAAGTTAAAAACTGGCACACTTAGTTGGTGTTGGTGGGCAGCTGGCTCCTTTTGTATGAGTCCAGCTGTGTCCGGAAGGACTCTAATGTTGGTGCTGCATGAGGCAACTACAGATGGTAAGTTATTCCAGTCTAGAATTGTCGTCGGAAAGAAGGAATATCGATCTGCAACGATCCGGGTGTGTGGTAGACGGTACGTGTAGCTGCCTCTGGTCCTTCTGTCACTAGGTGTCAGGTACATATCTGCAGGGATAGCCACCAAAGCATGCTCAATCTTGTGTAACAAGACGAGTCTTATCTTCATTCTTCTTGTTTGTAATGGTTCCCAGTGTAGATCTTGTAGCATCTGGGTAACACTCCCAGGGTGGTTATCATGGTAGTTTTTGGTGGCAAATCGTGCTGCTCGTCTTTGCACTTTCTCCAGTTGATGGACTTGCTTGGAGTTCCAGGGATCCCATGCTGCACAGGCGTATTCTAGAATCGGTCGTACTAATCCCTGCTATGCTGCGGATCTTGCAGATGTCCGACATCCCCTCATATTTCTCCTGATGAAGCCAGTGTCTTGTTGGCTTTTCATGTGATGTTACTGATGTGGTTGACCCATCGAAGGTCTTTACTAATGGTGACTCCAAAGTATTTGCTGGAATCAACCACATCTAGGAAGTGCCCATGTATAGAATAAGAAGCGGTGATGGGTTTCCGCTTTCTGGTAACTTGAATAACAACACATTTTTCTGGGTGGAATGCCATCTACCACTCCTCTTCCCATCTGGTCAGAGAGATGAGATCTTTTTGCAAGGTGACTGCATCTTCCTTATTTGTGATGGGTCTGTAAAGGAGACAGTCATCTGCAAAAAGGCGAGCATTTGACAGCGTCCTTTCAGGTAGGTCGTTAATGTAGAGGAGGAACAGTAGGGGTCCTAGTACTGTCCCTTGTGGCACTCCTGACACCACTGATGCAGTTGAGGAAGTATGGCCGTCTAGAAGTACTTGCTGTGTCCTATCTGATAGGAAGTCTCTAATCCATTGGAGAGTGGTGCCTCGTACTCCGTAGTAGTTTAACATATGAGCTAGCCGCTGGTGGGGGACCTTATCGAAGGCTTTAGAAAAGTCAAGCAGGATGATGTCTACTTGGCCTTCTCTCCAAGGTCCTGGGCTATACTGTTTATGGTGGACACCAACTGAGTTTCACAGGAACGCTTAGAGCGGAATCCATGTAGACTGTTTGAGAGGATGGAATTCTCATCTAGATGGTCCATGACTTGGCTGTGTATAATCTGTTCCAGCAGTTTACAAGGGATAGATGTTAAAGATACACGTCGATAGTTCGAAGCTAAATGTTTGTCCTCTTTCTTGAAAATTGGAACAATACTTTCCCGTCGCCAGTCATCTGGAATCCTTCCTGTGTCTACAGAAGATTGGAAAATGGATGTTAATATTGGTGCAAGTTGATCAGCATGGTCATGTAGAAACTTAGCTGGTATCTCATCAGGGCCAATGACTTTGTTGTCTTTGATGTTTTTAAGAAGCTTGTAGACTCCATTTTGTGACACTCTTATACGATGCATGTCCGGGTAGGGGCTAGGACCCTTGTCTGGCCTGCTGCTGGTGTTCTCATTGGTATACACAGAATGGAATTGGTTGTTGAGTATCTCCGCTTTAGATTCCTTGTCGCTGTATAGCAAACCATCAGCCTTTCTGAGAGGTGCAGTACCTTGCAAGTCCTGTCTTTTACCCTTGAGGTAAGACCAGAATCTTTTTGGATTGCTCTGGAGGTCGCTGCAGAAGATCTCATCAATATAGCTGTCATGAGCCCTTCTAAATTCCCTCTGTGCTATTGCCTTCAAGTGCCGATACCGAGTCCAGTCCTCTGGGTTTTGGGTGGATCTGGCCTTATGGTAAGCCTTATGTTTACCTCGGATCAGGCGCTTGACTGAAGAGTTGATCCATGGCTGGGAATGCCTGTTCCTACTCAGTTTGGTTGGTACATGCCTCTGTATCATGTCTGTGATTTGGTTCTTAAAATGGGTCCATGAAACGTTGATGTCATTATTTATCACTAATTCGGTTGCCAGGTTCTTCAAGCTTTCCTGGATTGCTTGTGTGTCGGCTCTCTTCTATAGGAAAATTCCAATCCAGTAGTGATCATTCATGCCTTTGCTATTCTTGAGAAGAGGATTTTTAAAGAATTTTCCAATATATTTCATTGTAAAACTTTGATCGGCCATTGAAGCCCCCCTTACCCCCAAGGGTCATAACTTGAACAACTTTGACTCTACACTACCCGAGGATGCTTCGATATAAATATGATCATCCATGCCTTTGCTATTCTTGAAAAGATTTTTAGCTCTACTGGTCAGAGACCAGAAGAGCTTATGCGATAGTAATGCGTCCGTCTGTCTTTCTGTAAACAATTTTTCAAAATGCTACTCCTCCTACAGTTTTGGTCTGATTTCAATATAACTTGGCACACAATTAGACTACACCAAGATACATAATTCTGTGTATCGGTTTTTGATTTCGATGAACGGTGTTGCTGTGGTTACTAAAAATAGAAACTTCAGTGGAATACTTTAAAAATGCTACTCCTCCTACAGTTTTGGTCTGATTTCAATATAACTTGGCACACAAGTAAACTACACCAAGATACATAATTCTGTATATCGGTTTTTGATTTCAATGAATGGTTTTGCCGTGTTTACTAAAAATAGAAATTTCTGTGAAATTGTTTCAAAATGCTACTCCTCCTACAGTTTTGGTCTGATTTCAATATAACATGGCACACAAGTAGACTACACCAAGATACATTATTCTGTGTATCGGTTTTTGATTTCGATGAACGGTGTTGCCGTGGTTACTAAAAATAGAAATTTCTATGAAATTCTTTCAAAATGCTACTCCTCCTACAGTTTTGGTCTGATTTCAATATAACTTGGCACACAAGTAGATTACACTAAGATACATAATTCTGTGTATCGGTTTTTGATTTTGGTGAAAGATGTTGCCGTGGTTACTAAAAATAGAAATTTCTGTGAAATTGTTTCAAAATGCTAATCCTCCTACAGTTTTGGTCTGATTTCAGTATAACTTGGCACACAAGTAGACTACACTAAGATACATAATTCTGTACATCGGTTTTTGATTTTGGTGAAAGATGTTGCTGTGGTTACATAAAATAGAAATTTCTGTGAAATTCTTTCAAAATGATACACCTCCAACAGTTTGGGTCTAATTTCAATAAAATTTGGCACACAAGTAGACTACACTAAGGTACATAATTCTGTTTATCAGTTTTTCACTTCAATGAACAGTGTTGCCACGGTTACTACAATAGAAATTTCTGTTAAATACTCTCAAAATGCTACTCCAAATACAGTTTAAGTCTGATTATAATATAATGTGGCATGCAAGTAGACTACACTAAGAAAGAGACCTAATCAAGGATCATTATTCTATTTATTGCTTTTGAAAAGTTTCAATTCCCAACTGCTTAAGTACTATAAGTACATGTATTGCTATAAGTACAAACCAGTAGAGCTTCAGTCTCGACAGAGACTTCTGGTTTATTTTTAGCTCTACTGGTCAGAGACCAGAAGAGCTTATGTGATAGTAATGCGTCCGGCGTCCGTCCGTCTGTCTGTCTGTCTGTCTGTCTGTCCGTCTGTCTGTCCGTCTGTCTGTAAACAATTTTTCAAAACGCTACTCCTCCTACATTTTTAGTCTGATTTCAATATTACTTGGCACACAAGTAGACTACATTAAGATACATAGAATAGTGCATCGGTTTTTGATTTCGATGAACGGTGTTGCCATGGTTACTAAAAATAGAATTTTCTGTGAAATTCCTTAAAAACACTACTCCTTCTACAGTTTTGGTCTGTTTTCAATATAACTTGGCACACAAGTAGACTACACTACGATACATAGAATAGTGCATCAGTTTTTGATTTCGATGAACGGTGTTGCCATGGTTACTAAAAATAGAATTTTCTGTGAAATTCCTTAAAAACGCTACTCCTTCTACAGTTTTGGTCTGATTTCAATATAACTTGGCACACAAGTAGACTACACTAAGATACATAGTGCATCAGTTTTTGATTTCGATGAATGGTGTTGCCATGGTTACTAAAAATAGAATTTTCTGTGAAATTCCTTGAAAACGCTACTCCTTCTACAATTTTGGTCTGATTTCAATATAACTTGGCACACAAGTAGACTACACAAAGAAACATAGAATAGTGCATCGGTTTCTAATTTTGATGAACGGTGTAGGCATGGTTACTAAAAATAGAATTTTCTGTGAAATTCTTTAAAAACACTACTCCTTCTACAGTTTTGGTCTGATTTCAATATAACTTGGCACACAAGTAGACTACACTAAGATACATAGAATAGTGCATCGGTTTTTGATTTCGATGAACTTTGTTGCCATGGTTACTAAAAATAGAATTTTCTGTGAAATTCCTTTAAAACGCTACTCCTTCTACTGTTTTGGTCTGATTTCAATATAACTTGGCACACAAGTAGACTACACTAAGATACATAGAATAGTGCATCGGTTTTTGATTTTGTTGAACGGTGTTGCCATGGTTACTAAAAATAGAATTTTCTGTGAAATTCCTTAAAAACACTACTCCTTCTACAGTTTTGGTCTGAATTCAATATAACTTGGCACACAAGTAGACTACACAAAGATACATAGAATAGTGCATCAGTTTTTAATTTTGATGAACGGTTTTGCCATGGTTACTAAAAATAGAATTTTCTGTGAAATTCTTTAAAAACGCTACTCCTTCTACAGTTCTGGTCTGATTTCAATATAACTTGGCACACAAGTAGACTACACTAAGATACATAGAATAGTGCATCTGTTTCTGATTTCGATTAACGGTATTACCATGGTTACTAAAAATAGAATTTTCTGTGAAATTCCTTAAAAACGCTACTCCTTCTACAGTTCTAGTTTGATTTCAAAATAGGTTGGCACACAAGTAGACTACACAAAGATACATAAAATAGTGCAATGGTTTTTGATAAGTACAAACCAGTAGAGCTACAGTCTCGACAGAGACTTCTGGTTTTAAAGCCTGGTGGTGTTGCCGTTGAGATGATGACTGCAGATTTTGAAGCAGGTATACACATTTGATTAAATGAAATATACATAATTATGTAATTAATTGATTCGTCGGCGCGAACCGTCTTGGGGCGAAATGTCTCAGCCCGAATGGTCTTTTGAACCAAACTGTCCCCCACTCGTAATGTTGTACATGTACCTACTTACCATGGTGGAACTACTTTTGTTGGAACAATATGTGTGAAACGTACTTGACTTCAGTAATATGTCTTTAAAAGATAATAAGCACTGATCGAATATATTATTTAAACCTTAACTGTGCTGCGAGGACGTACACCTGCAACACACAATATTTTCCACCGATCTTTATGAAACGAATTTTTATCGTACGACTTCTCGAAATAAGTCGAATAGCAAACGATAGGTCGTTGTTGAATTATTCATAAGCTCTTGTATTTAATCATGTGCACAGATTTGTGTATTCAACATTCCATCTCTTAAAGCAGTGTAAAGATATTTTTAAAAGGAAAAATCATCTTAGAATAGAATACGTTGCGAGCAACGGTAATGTATAGGTCTTTCGTCCTATTTCTTGATTCTATAAGAATGTGATTTTTTCACCCTGTGATATACATTTGTCACTCAAAATTTCTGTTTTCAGAGCATGTTTTACACTTCGAAAATTTCCACAGAAATGAGTTGTCACGTAGTTTTCGTTAATTCTTTTTTGTCTATCTGTGATCCTAGGGATGATGCACTTGGTGACCCATGAGAAGATCGGGTGTTGCTTAAACGCGGGACGGAAAATGGTGCGGAACGGAAAATGGTTCGGAACGGAAAATATTATTTTCGATTAAATCATGTAAAATACATAGATTTTCTCAGAAACAATGTATGTTATACATATTTAATCACTCCTTATTAAATACAAGTTGATTTAGTCATGTTAAGTCTCTAATATGAAAGCCGCTGACATAGTAGTGACGTAGCATCGCTTTTGAATGGGGGGGGGGGGGCAAAGAAAAAAGTCGAACTTGACAAGCGAAAAAAAAGAGACAATTGAGGATAAATTCCAACTCCAATTTCTTTCAATACTATTTTTTTACACCAACTCACTACAATAAATTAACAGACAGAAAGTGTTGGGGGTTTCAATGAACATTTCTATAGTAAAAAGGTTATATTTTGTAAACAGTTGAGGGGGGGGGGGGGGGGCAATATTTGATATCTAAATGAATAATGGCAATTGGTAAGAAAAATAAAAAAAATTAAGAAAAGTATTAAGATTACTATCAGATCAACCCTTTCCTGCAAGCCCGGATAAACACTTCTTCGATTGTAAAACTGGTTGTTAAATTTTATACAATAGAATCGCTTCTTGTCAATTAAATTCTTGGAGAGATGGAGTTGTAAATCTTAATTGTACTGTAGTAAAACTAATGTATCATCTTTACATTCAATGAAGTTAAAGTGTGAATTTTTGGAAGGGGGGTATGACCCCGACCGTAAAACATTTAGTTTGTTTTTCCGCTCAAGTCTGAAAAGTTGCAATTAAAGGAAAAAATGAACATCCTATTAAATTACTTTGCAAGAAATGTTTTCTTATATTTCAGCTATGAATTTATATATAAATATCTCAATTTGCATATCATGCCATTCATGAATTTACAGGGGACCAGTGACTGAGGGCACCTACTCCGACCTTAGCTGCACTCCTTTTCAAGATTTCTTTTTCTTTTTTGTTTTGAATCTTTTTTTCCATTTACATAAATACAAACCCATAGCATACAATTTCCACCCACCACCACAATCACACAAAGCACTTTCTAAACTTAAATAATTAATATACATAGATGTAAACATATGACAGTTATTCATATAACTGAATAACCTTTTTAAGATTTCTGGATTCGCCAATGCATGCATAATCTGAATGTCAAAACTAGTTCCATTTTCTTTACTGATACATGTATGTATACTTACTAGTAGTCTTTTTTTCCTTCAATCTATTTCAGAACAAGATTTTTTGTTTATAAATGAGCATTATCAAAAAAATAATTTGAACGAAACGTTTGACAGATTGATACTTAAATCTAGTTAGTACGTCCATCACAATATGTATTTCATTGACCATCGCATGTACATGTGCAAGTTTCGAGGGGCGCATGAATATATCATATTTTACGATAATTTTTCATTATGTATGACTTTTATATCATGAATAATGCTTTTTATGTCTGATTTATATCGAATCAAGATTATTTGCTTGACATTTATTTTCTGTTCCGCGATTTAGCAACACCCGAAAAGATCAATGCGATGAGCATTTTTCCGACATCCTTTGAAAAAGATGTTTGGCTGCGTCCAACTTCAATGCTTCTAACTGTTTAAGTACCAAGTTTATAACAACTTCCTATGTAAATCTTGTGAAGTCTTTTCTTACCTTTCAAAATCAGAGGGTCTTTTCATATATGACAAGTATTCTTGACTCACTGTTGAATATTTACTATGAAGTCTAATAGTTCATCTTCAATTTTGCGTAACATCTTCAGACTTCAAATCACTATCAGAGACCAGAAGAGCTTGTGCGATAGTTATGCGACACTCCATTTGTCTGAAAACATTTTTTTAAAATATATTGATTGTATACAGTTTAACTTCCCTCTCCAGAATATTTCACTGATATGGAGACGTCACCATTTTTTAAATATAAAAATCAGATGAAAACTGTAGGAGGAGCAGCATTTTAAAGGAATTTCACAGAATTTTCTATTTTTAGTAACCATGGTAACAACGCTGATCGAAATCAAAAACAGAAGCACTAAATTATGTATTTTAATATAGTCTTCTGTGTGCAAAATTATATTGAAATCAGACCAAAACTGTAGGAGGAGTAGCCTTTTAAAGGAATTTCACAGAAATTTCTATTTTTAGTAACCATGGCAAAATCAAACACAGATGCACTAAATTATGTATCTTAGTGTAAAGAGTGTAGTCTACTCATGTGCCAAATTTCTCGGGACACAGCTCAATTTCTAACACTCGGGTGTCGATTTCATTAGGTAGGGCTTCGTGCTTACAGTAGAAATATGAAAATCCACATATTTCTTATTCGTAAGTGAAAATTTTATTGTCCCTTGCGCGGAAACCCTTGTTTTTGCCACTTGCAGGTTTCTGGAATTTAAGCACGTTTTTTAAAGTGGATACTGGCACGTCTACAAAACGCTTTGATATTCCCTTGCAACTAAATTTTACCTTGCGGGTTGTCAGTGGCATGCATACACGCAAAGCTGAACGTTTGATTTTTGTTTTCTTAACTATGCGCAGGATGTCTCTAACCTTTAACTGTGCTCTTAATTCTTGTTTTTTGTATGTTTTCCAATATACGTTTTTGAACAAAGGCTCACCATTTCCTTTCCAACAAATTCTAGCTTAAAAAGTCCTGGTATCTTTTGTGGTTTGTGCTTAGCGCAGCACTCACGGGGAAACAAGTGAAATTGATTGTCTGCTTCTATGTTTATATCCGAGCTAAAATTGTGAATGCATCAAATGTATTAAGCCTTCATTTCTGGTTTAACAATCTTACTGAAGCTTGATCCGGTTATGGCCATGTAAGCGCTATCAGTGTCCATTTCACAATAAACAAAATCACTTCGGCGTAAAAAATTTATTTGTCCACACAATCGTAATAGAATTGTAGCATTCGTTATTTTGCATATTGAAGAATATAGTATCCAAGCTGAATCGACAGGTCACATGTTATATGACTTCGAGATTTCTCCATTTCAAACACATGGTGCTCAAGTTCTGTAAGATTAATAAAAGGGGGATCGTTCACTTTAGAGCTGGCCTCTTCTGTGCCTTTAACGTATGTGATCTCTCTGTGTCTGGATTGATCCATAATGAGTCCCCCAAAACCACAATTTCCAACTAATTTCCACGTTTCGGCAATGACGGCCATGCAAGGATCCCAATCTCCGTGTCGTCGTGCGTTTGTTACCTCACTCACAAATTCTCTTAAACATGTAGATGGGATGTATTCCACAACTTGGTAGATACGGGTCACTTCCATTCCGTGCTCAAGATACCATTTGCGTAAAGGGGTGGCTATTAAAATCTTTTTAGCATGCATACCTCCTACTAAAAGTCTCTTGGGTTTTTCACTCAAATTGTTCTTGCGGGCGTGTTGTTGCATATTGGTTCCTATAGCAGCAAACGGAATGTAGTTGTACAAAACATTGGGGCCATTTCCTCGAAATAAAATTCATTGGGAGACATGCATGACATTATTTTCTCCGTCTGGCAAACTCTCTGGGGTACGAATGTCCACTTCAACCATGCCAAACAAGGTTTCGTCAAGGACGGCAATTAGAATTTGACGTTCACTCACGCCTCCTTTATGCTCTTAGTAAAATTTTGGAGCCTTGTCGTTGATGATAGAGCGGAATTGTTTGCTTTGTTGTTTTAACACAATATATTCATATTCCCATATTTCGACGACTTTAAACCCTAGATCTTCTAGGAACCTTGTTGTCTGATAAGTTTTTTCATATACTGTTTTTCTCTTTTCATGCCATTTTTTATTCTTTGTATGCTTTAGTAAGCTAACAATCATGTCGATGAAAGTAACATCCGAAAGATGGTGTTTGTATCAGCATTAAAACCATCCACCGGGAAGGGACCCATGCGTTTTTCACGACCAGAGTTCAATTTGTGCTGGATGTATTGTCCCGACACAGAACTCACATAATCCAACCAATAATAAGCAGACATGTATTTATCCCGAATTTCTCCATTAAATCCATTTACCTCGCGACGACGAATAAAAGGACCAGTTGGCATATTCTGATCTAAGGCCCCCAAGTAGAGCGCATTGGCATTATATACAACGATTATTTGGCATGGTTTCTGACCAGTAGAGCTAAAAATGATGTCTTAACGATTATTCAAC
>NW_026921290.1:152500-184161 GCF_032062105.1 Saccostrea cuccullata
CAAATTTACATAGAAATGCATAGAACAAATCTTTTAAAATCTTCTTCTTCTTCTTAAGAACTACTGGGCCAGGAAAGATGAAACTCATGTGGAATCATCCTCAGGTAGTGTGGATTCAAGTTTGTTCAAATCATGACCCCCGGGGCTAGGGTGGGGCCAAAATGGCCGACCAAAGTTTACATAGGAATATATAGGATAAACTTTAAAAATCTTCTTCTCAAGAACCTTTGAGCCAGGAAAGACGAAACTTATGTGGAATCATCCTCAGTTAGTGAAGATTCAAGCTTGTTCAAATCATGACCTCTGGGGCTCTTTTTGGGCCCAAAATGGCTGACCAAAGTTGTACATAAGGATAGATAGGGAAACCTTTTAAAATCTTTTTTTCAAGTACTTCAAAGCCATGATTAGTGATATTTATCATCCTCAGGTAGTGTAGATTGTACATTGTTCAAATCATGACACCCAGGAGGGTTAGAATTCAAGCCCCCCCCCCCTGTAAACTTTCAGTTTTGATCTGATATGTGCTTTTTCCTAGTAGATGTGCTCAGGTGAGCGATGTGGCCCTTGGGCCTCTTGTTAAATTTACTAAGCTTCAACAGGTCCAGGAAACTACCTTTCAAACTTCCCGCTTAATGTAATTCTTCATATATTTCTGCTAAAATTTCAAATATTCATCCCATCATCACTTCCATCATAATAATCTGGTTTAATTTTCAATCAATTTTAAAAACAACAATAAAGTAAATATCCATATGTATTATTAAATACATTGTATGCTCTTAAAGTGTACATTAATCATTCTCACTAACTTAGTCAGCATCTGTCATTCCTGTAGTCACACAAAAGTTAATAATTAGGATGGTCTGCTTCTTTAGTTGGGTAGCGATGACCATTAGTTTGTATAGTTACGGCGTTGCTGGTTATACTTGTGGTCCTGTTGGTTTCTTCCTTGGGACTGGCGATGGGTCTCCTGTTCCCGAGGTCTGGCAGAAGGAGTGTAAAATAACGCATGTAATTTGTTCCAGGAATTCTTGAAGCTCCTTAGTATGCTGGGAATTAAAGTCTATGATTATTTGGTCGAACTTCTTTTGTTCTTGGGCAAGGTCTGTTGTAACCTTCCTCAAGTCTTTCAGAGCTGATTCCCTTATGTTGTGGATATAGCGCTCTTTTTCTCTGATGTCCTCATTAATATAGCTGATTACGGCCTTGCTGCTTCCCTGGTTTTATTCTCCGCAGTTTGGTTCCAGAAGTCTTTAAATTTTTCGTTTTCTTCTTTTCCTAGGTTCAAAGTACATGAGATTTTAGCCGAGAACCCCCATATGGAGGGTAGCGACGTGTACGAAGGCCATTTTTGATGCTTTCTCTTCTTTTGGAGAGAGTCGAGCGTTTTTCCAGGGTCTCCTGTATTTCCTCCAGTTTTCTAGATGCGTTCCAATTACATGTAATTACGTTTTTAGGGTCTTCCGTCAAGATTGTAGATATGTCCAGATCTGGGATGTTGGATGCAGCCTCTTGATTTCCTTGGATATTATCAAGGTCCAGGTCTGATGTTTGTTTATCCATTTTTTCAAAGAAAGTCTGTTAACGTTTTATCATATTCAAGGTTAAGATGATTTGTGGTGAAAAATGAGTAATGTACAGAGCTTCTTTTGGTAGAATTTATTGCGCCGTCCGGGATTGGTTAAATTAAATTTCTTTGAAGTGACAAATTTGTTCGAAAAAAGCGGATGTGAGATTTGGGAAAAAGAGGTGTTAGGTAATGCTTCAAGGTGGTCAGAGGATGAAGCCCTAATAAATCGACCACGCCGATCGCTGTCATAGAGATGCGATGCGCGGGATGATCTCAGTGGAACATTGTTCCTAATTCACATGTTTTCCATAAACGACATAAATCAACCATTTTTTATTGTTCAATGGTCCAAACGGGAGCAGCGCAAGGTTGTGCAAACCCGTCTGCAATATCATTTTCTAAATATAGAACTGTTATGTCAGCATAAATTTTAATATTTATTATATAAATGTTTTTCAAGGGGTGATATTGTTTTTGGAAATAGAAGAATGACAATCGGACAAAGTTTGATTATAAGAGACCACGGAATCTCTCAATTAGAATATTGGGATCAAGAATTAATTGAAGAACTGTTTTTGTATTTGAGTAATTTAACCATGAATACGAAGAGAAGAACGAAGAAAAACAGAAAAAATAGAGTCATAATTAATGACTAAACTCAACGGTCGTTTTAATGGCCACCAATTTTTTTTTTCGAAAAGATACATTTACAGAAGTATGGTTTATGTTCCATGATAAGGTAAAAAAATTCTTTAAGAATATTGATACAGCATCGTATTATTCTTTTTATATTGAAAAAAAAATGATTTAACATATTAAATAGACTTTTCAAAAAAATATCGCTAAGGAAAGGGTATTTTTAAAAGACTAAAAAAAAAAAAGCGATGCACTAAATTATGTATCTTATTATGTGTGTACTGACTGTAGTCTACTTATGTGCCAAGTTTCTCAGGACAGAGCTCAATGTCTAACACTCGGGTGTCGATTTCATTGGGTAGGACTTCGTGCTTACGGTAGAAATATGAAAATCCACATCTTTCTTATTCGTAAGTGAAAATTTTATTGTCCCTTGGGCGGAAACCCTTGTTTTTGCCACTTGCTGGTTTCTGGAATTTAAGCACGTTTTTGAAAGTGGATAGTGGCGCGACTACAAAACGGTTTGATATTCCCTTGCAGCTAAATTTTACCTTGCGGGTTGCCAGTGGTACGCATACACGCAAAACTTCAGGAACGTTTGGTTTTTGTTTTCTTAACTATGCGTAGGATGTCTCTAGCTCTTGGGTGTCGTTTTGTTGTATGGCTTACAATGTACGTTTTGAACAAAAGCTCACCATTTCATCTCCAACAAATTCTATCTTAAAATGTCCTGGTATTTTTTTGTCGTGTGGTTTGTGCTTAGCGCAGCACTAGCGGGGAAACAAGTGAAATTGAGTGTCTGCTTCTATGTTTATATCCGAGCAAAAATTGTGAATGCCTCGAATGTGTTCAGCCTTCATTTCTGGGATTAACAGTCTCACTGAAGGTTGATCCGATTATGGCCATCTAAGCGCTATCAGTGTCCATTTCACAATAAGCAAAATCACTTCGGTGTAAAAAAGTAATTTGTCCACACAATCGTTATAGAATTTTAGCATTCGTTATTTTGCATATTGAAAAATTAAGTATCCATGCTGAATCGACAGGTCACGTGTTATATGACTTCGAGATTTCTCCACTTCAAACACATGGTGCTCAAGTTCTGTAAGATTAATAAAAGGGGGATCGTTCACTTCAGAGCTGGCCTCTTCTGTGCCTTAAACGTATGTGATCTCTCTGTGTCTGGATTGATCCATAATGAGTCCCCCGAAACCACAATTTCCAACTAATTTCCACGTTTCGGCAATGACGGCCATGCAAGGATCCCAATCTCCGTGTCGTCGTGCGTTTGTTACCTCACTCACATGTAGATGGGATGTATTCCACAACTTGGTAGATACGGGTCACTTCCATTCCGTGCTCAAGATACCATTTGAGTTAAAAGGGTGGCTATTAAAATCTTTTTAGCATGCATACCTCCTACTAAAAGTCTCCTGGGTTTTTCACTCAAATTGTTCTTGCGGGCGTGTTGTTGCATATTGGTTCCTATAGCAGCAAACGGAATGTAGTTGTACAAAACATTGGGGCCATTTCCTCGAAATAAAATTCATTGGGAGACATGCTTGACATTATTTTCTCCGTCTGGCAAACTCTCTGGGGTACGAATGTCCACTTCAACCATGCCAAACAAGGTTTCGTCAAGGACGGCAATTAGAATTTGACGTTCACTCACGCCTCCTTTATGCTCTTAGTAAAATTTTGGAGTCTTGTCGTTGATGTTAGAGCGGAATTGTTTGCTTTGTTGTTTTAACACAATATATTCATATTCCCATATTTCGACGACTTTAAACCCCAGATCTTCTAGGAACCTTGTTGTCTGATAAGTTTTTTCATATACTGTTTTTCTCTTTTCATGCCATTTTTTATTCTTTGTATGCTTTAGTAAGCCAACAATCATGTCGATGAAAGTAACATCCGAAAGATGGTGTTTGTATCAGCATTAAAACCATCCACCTGGAAGGGACCCATGCGTTTTTCACGACCAGAGTTTAATTTGTGCTGGATGTATTTTCCCGACACAGAACTCACATAATTCAACCAATAATAAGCAGACATGTATTTATCCCGAATTTCTCCATTAAATCCATTTACCTCGCGACGACGAATAAAAGGACCAGTTGGCATATTCTGATCTAGGGCCCCCAAGTAGAGCGTATTGGCATCATATACAACGATTATTTGGCATGGTTTCTGACCAGTAGAGCTAAAAATGATGTCTTAACGATTATTCAACATACCTGTATATAAATGTATCTTGTATCTTATCTAAACGTTTAACAATGTTTTGGTCATATACCCTTTCCATGCCTTACAATATTTACGCTACAAACTGGCTTACATGGATACTCTTAGAAGTCAACAAAAACTAATACATGTATCGTATGAATTTAAAAATATGCTTAGTCTAGTCACTTCAATGATCCAGGCAATTCAAATAATTACTCTTGCAGTTGCTTTTCTGTAATTAAATTATAAATAAATATCAATACAACTCACTTGCACCCACCTTTACGTAAAACCCATGGTGTTCATGCTTTCCCTTAGATTTTTTTCTTAGGCGGGTCAGCGTTGTGCCCAAGGACATTTCTTCGTACCTCCCATCCTTCAGGACAACTGAATGCATGCTGAACTTTGTTTTAAACAAAGCAGCTACCATCTGCATCTAGTCGTCTGAAGTGGAGATACTTCAGTACTCTCCACCTTTATTTCAATGGAGGATGTCCCGCCAAACATCCTCTGCATCCTCCGTTCTTCAAGGTCTATAAATCAATACTTCCAATGTCTACATTAGGAATATGTTATGTTAGACCAATTTTAAGTTACTTTCAATTACAGTTTATAATTTATTGCTCAGAAGGATTGTTCAAATTACAATATACAGAGGGGTAGAATGCAATGGACTTGCTGAAGTCAATGAGAAGTCCAAACAAAACTGTTAATATTTGAAGGAAAAGTGTTTGACCATGTAAAATTTAACTAGATGCTTGTTAAAATCTAAATTTAGGATAACTAAAGTATTATCTGATTTTAAAAAAAATATGTTTCTTTAAATCGTTTTGAGCAGCACATCTTGCAGGCCCAAGACACCCGAGGCTTAGAGAGGGTAGAGAGGTGGGTCAAGGAGAGTTCGGCTATACATGTACTTCAGTACGTAGTCAGTAACAAAACTAATAAGTAACTGTCAACACAGGAAACTTTGCCAAATATGATCCTCATGCATATGAGAGGCAATGCACATCTGGCGAAATTTCATATGTACTCACTTGTAATCAGCAATTAAAACAAAATTATAATCTTGTTAATATTCTTATTTCCAGACCTGTATCAGTGTCTTTCTGAACTTTTTGTAATCTTTTGGCACTCATTTTCTTCTGACTCTCCAAAAATTTCGCTCTTAATTTTGCTATCAATCCTAATATTTTAAAGATATCAAATAATTGAATTTAATGTAGATCAAATGTTTTTGATTATGTATTCATGCATACTCGTGATCAGGGTGATATTATCATTTCTACTGAAATACAAAGCAATTTAAAACAAATACTTACCGGTACTGTCATTTATATTTGATGGAGTGAATGTAGTAAATGTTGACTGGCTTTCTGAATCTGAGGGAAAAATATTAAGTTAAGTAGTCTGTGTATCTGAGGTCCTCCTGATTGAATGCTTCTCAATTAACTTTTATACTATTGGCAGTTAACCCACTTATCTTAATATTTTAAAGGTGCCAAGTATGCAGTTTTTAAAGTTGTTAATTTTTCTTTCACTAACCTTTATAATCATTTGCGTATGATTTCCGAACGCCGTGAAAATGTCACGTGGTTTCCAAATAGGTAATTTAATTTTACTACGCTTCAACAGGTCCAGGAAACTACCTTTCAAACTTCCCGCTTAATGTAATGCTACATCATTCCTCTTCTTAGATTTCTGCTAAAATTTCAAATATTCATTCCATGATCACTTCCATCATAGTAGTGTGGTTTAATTATACTCCCCGCAAACGAAGTTTGGGAGGTATATAGAAATCACCTTGTCCATCTGTCTCTGCAAACGTGTCCGGTTCATATCTTTCTTACGGATGGACATTAGAATCTACTACTCCACACAAAGATTGCCCATGACCTAAAGGTGTGTCATGACCTTGACCCAAGGTCACTTGGAGAATTTCAAGGTCACTGGAGGAAAAAAATCATAATTCGTGTCCGGTATTTCTTATGGATAAATTTGGTAGGTTCTCATTTCACACAAAGATTGCCCATGATCCAAGGGTGTGTCACGACCTTGACTTTGGGTCATTTGGGGAAGTTCAAGGTCACTGGAAGAAAAATTTCATAATTCGTGTCCGGTCCGTATCTTTCTTATGGATAAACTTGGTAGGTTCTCATTTCACACAAAGATTGTCCATGACCTCAGGGTGTGTCATGACATTGATCCAAGGTCATTTGGGGAAGTTCAAGATTACTGGAAGAAAAATTTCACAATTCCTGTCTGGTCCATATCTTTCTTATGGATAAACTTGGTAGGTTCGTATTTCAAACAAAGATTGCCCATGACCCATGGGTTTGTCATGACCCTGACTCAAGGTCATTTGGGGAACTTCAAGGTCAATGGAAGAAAAATTTCATAATTCATGTTTGATACATATTTTTATTATGAAAAAACTTGCTTCTGAAAAACACGGCGGGGAGTATTTTGTCCCGTTTGGACAGTTCTAGTTTTCAATTAATTTTAAAAACAACAATACAGTAAATATCCTTATGTATTATTTAATACATTGTATGCTCTTTAAGTGTACATTAATCATTCTTACTAACTTAGTCAGCATCTGTCATTCCTGTAGTCACACAAAAGTTAATAATAAGGATGGTCTGATTCCTTGAGTTTGGTAGCGATGTCCCTTAGTTTGTAAAGTTACGGCGTTGCTTATTATACTTGTGGTCCTGTTGGTTCTTTCCTTGGGACTGGCGTAAGTCTCCTGTTCCCGAGGTCTGGCAGAAGGGGTGTAAAATAACGCATGTAATTTGTCCCGGAATTCTTGCAGCTCCTTAGTATGATGGCAATTAAAGTATGATAACTTGGTCGAACTTCTTTTGTTCTTGGGCAAAGTCTGTTGTAACCTTCCTCAGAGCTGATTCCCTTAGGTTGTGGATATAGCGCTCTTTTTCTCTGATGTCGTCATTAATATAGCTGATTACGGCCTGTGCTGTTTCCTTGGTTTTATTCTCCGCAATTTGGTTCAAGAAGTCTTTATATTTTTCGTTTTCTTTTTTTCCGTGGTTCAAAGTGCACGAGATTTTAGCTGAGAACCATGGAGGGTAGCGACCTGTACGAAGGCCATGCTTGATGCTTTCTCTTCTTTTGGAAAGGGTTAAGCGTTTTTCCAGGGTCTCCGTATTTCCTTCAATTTTGTAGATGAGTTCCAATTAATTACGTTTTTAGGCTCTTCCGTCAAGATTATAGATATGTCCAGGTCTGGGATGTTGGATGCAGCTTCTTGATTTCCTTGGATATCATCAAGGTCCAGGTCTGACGTTTGTTGATCCATTTTTTCAAAGATAGTCTGTTAACGTTTTATCATATTCAAGGTTAAGATGATTTGTGAAAAATGAGTAATGTACAGAGCTTCTTCTGGTAGAATTTATTGCGCCGTCCGGGATTGGTTAAATTGAATTTCTTTGAAGTGACAAATTTGTTTGAAAAAAGCGGATGTGAGATTTGGGAAAAAGAGGTGTTAGGTAATGCTTCAAGGTGGTCAGAGGATGAAGCCCCAATAAGTCGATCAAGCCGATCGCTGTCATAGAGATGCGATGCGCGGGATGATCTCAGTGGAACATTGTTCCTAATTCACATGTTTTCCATAAACGACATAAATCAACCATTTTTTATTGTTCAATGGTCCAAACGGGAGCAGCGCAAGGTTGTGCAAACCCGTCTGCAATATCATTTTCTAAATATAGAACTGTTATGTGAGCATAAATTTTAATATTTATTATATAAATGTTTTTCAAGGAGTGATATTGTTTTTGAAAATAGAAGAATGACAATCGGACAAAGTTCGATTATAAGAGACCACGGAATCTCTCAATTAGAATATTGGGATCAAGAATTAATTGAAGAACTGTTTTTGTATTTGAGTAAATTAACCATGAATACGAAGAGAAGAACGAAGAAGAACAGAAAAAATAGAGTCATGATTAATGACTAAACTCAACGGTCGTTTTAATGGCCACCATTTTTTTTTTCGAAAAGATACATTTACAGACGTATGGTTTATGTTCCATGATAAGGTAAAAAAATTCTTTAAGAATATTGATACAGCATCGTATTATTCTTTTTATATTGAAAAAAAAATGATTTAACATATTAAATAGACTTTTCAAAAAAATATCGTTAAGGAAAGGGTATTTTTAAAAGACTAACTCGACGGAATTCGAAAAACGATGCATGGAAAATCCGATCCACATTAGCCTCAGATTCAGTGGAACTGAATGCATAATAGATATGTTTCACAATGACTTTTTGGTCTGTGAACTTTGGGGAAAATAGCTTGGTAGGATAGCTACTCGCTTTTTCTACTGTAATGCTAAATTGCTAAAGAGAAACAATTCCGATTAAAGTTGAATGATGTTTATTGTAGAGTCACAAGATAGAAAGTGGATTTTTATATAAGTTGTTACACAAAAAATCATAATAAACAAATACAAGTAATTATCGAAATTAACAATGTGAAATATCTGAATAACTTTCGAAACAACCTGTAGCGAAAACCGCTATTTAAAAGTATGATCACAAAACGGTGACAAAATATCGATCGTTTACGTGAAATAATTCATGCGTAGCGCTTAACTAAGTTCTTACCCTTACAAAAGTTAAATATCAAAAGTGGACAATAAAATCAGAAAACTTACAAACATTAAACTCCATAGACATTGTTTACAAAAGTTCGGGGAAATTTTAAATACCTTCTCTGACTAGAGAGTTCCGAACAGGGAAAATAATTCATGAGCGGTAAAATTAAATTGCCAAAAGTTTACAAAGATAGAAAAATTCCAAAAACACTATTTCGTAAATAATTCAACAAGGAAATTATTGCTATTAACGTTATTATATAATGTCAAACATTATCTAACATTTAAGTGAAGGAAACAATTTATTATGATTGATTATTTGTAAGCATTTCATATATTTCAAAGTTCAGTTTTAAAAAAAGTCACATGAAATTAAGTAATTTATCCTAATTCCATATTAAAAATACTTCAAAGGAAAATCATAATAAAACACTAAATTAAATCAATTAAAATAATTATAATGAAAATCAAAATTAAAGTTTAACTTAACATTTGAATAAAAATTAAACACAAGCTTACCTAAATTGGTAAAGAGAAACAATTCCGATTAAAGTTGAATGATGTTTATTGTAGAGTCACAAGACAGAAAGTGAATTTGCTAAATTCACAATCTATCCGGACTCTACTTCGGAATTGAACTCTTGACCAATCAGGAAGCTTGTTACAAAAATCATTACAGGTAAGTCGGCAATTTCCTTTGATAGGCTTGACACTGATTACTTACATTTTCAAAGAGCCGAAAGGTGATGAAGTCAATTAGTCAATTGATTTCTTTAGCAAGAAAGTCACACTTGCTTGGCTTAAGCTTAAGATTAGCTCTGCGTAGGCGAGCAAAAATCGCATCAAGATAAGCCAAATGGTCCTCAAAAGTTTCAGAGAAAACCAAAATGTCGTCAAGATAGATTAAACATTGACGCCAAGTTAATCCTCTAAGAACTTGAGTCATGACCATCTGAAAGGATACTGGAGCATTCATCAACCCAAATGGCATACGTTTATATTCATAAATACCACTTTGAGTGATGAAAGCAGATTTGTGCCTAGAGTCTGGATGCATCCCAATTTGAAGAAAAGCACTGTGAAGATCAAGACTAGAGAAGTATTGAGCCCGACTTTGACCAATTGTATCGAAAACACACTCAAGGCGAGGGAGAGGAAAAGACATTGGTTTTGTTATCTTGTTCAAACGTCGAAAATCAGTAACCAAACGAAATTCGCCTGAAGCCTTTTTGACAAGAAGACAGGATGAATGCCAGTCACTGTTTGACTCCTGAATAATGTCATTTTTCAAGAGATCCTCAACTTGTCTGTTGATCTCGGCATGGTTTGAAGGTGTTGTTCTATAGAATGGCATTTTGACTGGTTTTGCATGTGGATCTGTGTCAATTTTACGCATGTACATGTTGCATTGTCCCAACTCATGATAACCAGTTGCAAAAATGTCTCTGTTTTTGTTGAGAAATTGTGTCAATGTTTGTTTTTGAACACTGGTTATATCAGAATTGCTGAGATCAGAAGTGAGTGGTGTTGTGTCACTTGTGTTTTGTTGTGTATTGACAATGTTGACATGTGCAGTGTTGTGTTCTGATGGAGTTGATGCATCAAAATTAAAAACTGCATTGGGGTCAAAATCAGAAACACTAGCAATAACCTTACCTTTTGGTAACCTAATTTCTTGACTTGTGGGATTTAGCACCTGTAGGACTGATTGACCATTTTTGATTTTAACAAGACATTGAGCACCCAAAATGTGTAGATTCTGAATATCTTGTACTGGCTCTAATAGCACTTCTTCACCTGAATATCTTTTAGACACCTTGACAGACAAAAGATTCTCAGAAAAGGGTGGCAGAATTGTTGTAGTTGCCACTCTAACTAAACCACAGCTCGATTTCATTAAACACACATTTGCTGAATCATTGTAAAAAGACATAGTATTTTCAGCTAGATTAAGGGTCACCTGATGTTTTTGTAAAAAGTCAAGACCAATAATCAAAGAATGTGGTAATCTCTCTACTACATGCACTGGAAAGGTCAATGTCACACCTTTAAAAGACAAAGGTAATTTCAATTTTCCTAGCACTTTCAAATGACATCCTACACCATTGACAAAATGATAATCTGGTTTTTGTAGCACTGAGTTTTCAAAAGATGTTTTGCTTAAAAATGAAGCACTGATAACAGAAATAGAAGCACCCGTATCAACTAAAGCATTTGTTTTCACACCATTGATAAAAACAGAAACAGTATTTCTAACTAAATTTGTTGCCAAATTAATTTCTGCAGATTTTGAATTTTCGAGGCGCCTATCCGTGTTATGCATAGGCATGAATTCCTACTGTAAATTAAATGAATGGTCAAAAAATGGATTAGATGGATTATGAAAACACAGATTCAAAATGGTTGTATTTAGAACAAATTTGGCAACAATGACTATAAGCTATGCAACTATATCTGTTAAAACAATCATCAAGACCACAATGAAAGCACTTACGAGGGCCTGGTTGTTCTTGGTACTGGGGCTGTGCATTGGGATATGTCACTGGTCTGGGATGCTGCTGAGCAGGCATCTGGGGGCGGAAGTAGGGACAGTTTCCTTGGTTGTACGTACCACATTCATACACAGTTTGTTTATTTTTAGGAAATTGTCCGCCATTGCAAGGAGGAAACTGTTCACTCACAGGATATTGCGCAGTCTGGGGGCGACTGTAGTTATGTCCACGTCCAGAGTGTTTTCCACGCCGGAATCCACCTCGGGCATATGTGGCTGGAGGATCATCTCTGCTGGCTGATGGTTGGGGGAAGTTTGAGTTAATAGCCATCACTGTTGACTGTAGTTGGTCAGTCAATTTTGACAGAAAGCGCTCTTCCATTCCCTCAATACTGGCTATCACATTTTTATCACTTTTTGTAATTTTCAGTGTGGATTCTGCTCTTTTTGCACACTGAAATAAATCCTCAAAAGATTCAGGATCTTTGTCCAGCACTTTTTCCGCAATGTCTTGTCGAAATCCTTTAGCGATGAGGTTGACAAGCATGCGCTGTGGGATTTCTTCATCACAGGCCATTTGTTGCACCCTGGAAATGTATTCCTCTGATGTTTCATCTACGTGTTGTTTGATGTCGAGGAAATCCAAGTCAAACGAATTTTTAGGAAAGCCATTTTAAGATTTAGGAGGCTGTTCTTGGCGGTTGGTACCAATGCAAGGTACCATTGCTGGGCAATGTCACTTAAATGAAATACAAATCTGTTAATAATCTGCTGCTCCGTGAAGGCATGCAGGGTACACCACTGCATGAACAGTGTCCACCACTGACTCGCACCTATGTTGCTTTTCCTTCCAGAATATTTTGGAAGATTAGCCGAGACATTGTCTCTCCAATTGAGGGTTTCCGAATTTCCTGTGTTTGTGCTAATTGTAGCCATTTGAACACTAGGTGTTGTTACGGGGGAACTTGCACTTGTAGTTGCACTTGTACTTGAAGTGGTATTAATGTTAGAAAACACTGGTGCTTGGTCACTTGAGACACTAGTTGGTTCCGAATTTGAATTTGAACTTACGTTGGTTGTTGTTTCAGTTGACGACTGGGTAGTTGTTTCTGTTGTAGATTGTGTTGATGCTTCAGCTTCTTCACTAAAACTGATGAGATTATCCGATGACTCTTGATTTTGGCTTGATGTTGATCTAAGGTTATATGTTAGAAGAGGCATGCATCTGGCTAGTGAGAGGAACGGAATCTGTGGTTTCACACACCACTTTTCACAATGACTTTTCGTCTGTGAACTTTGGGGAAAATAACTTGGTAGGATAGCTATTCGCTTTTTCTACTGTAATGCTAAATTGCTAAAGAGAAACAATTCCGATTAAAGTTGAATGATGTTTATTGTAGAGTCACAAGATAGAAAGTGTAAATTTTATAAGTTGTTACACAAAAAATCATAATAAACAAATACAAGTAATTATCGAAATTAACAATGTGAAATATCTGAATAACTTTCGAAACAACCTGTAGCGAAAACCGCTATTTAAAAGTATGATCACAAAACGGTGACAAAATATCGATCGTTTACGTGAAATAATTCATGCGTAGCGCTTAACTAAGTTCTTACCCTTACAAAAGTTAAATATCAAAAGTGGACAATAAAATCAGAAAACTTACAAACATTAAACTCCATAGACATTGTTTACAAAAGTTCGGGGAAATTTTAAATACCTTCTCTGACTAGAGAGTTCCGAACAGGGAAAATAATTCATGAGCGGTAAAATTAAATTGCCAAAAGTTTACAAAGATAGAAAAATTCCAGAAACACTATTTCGTAAATAATTCAACAAGGAAATTATTGCTATTAATGTTATTATATAATTTCAAACATTAACTAACATTCAAATGAAAGAAACAATTGATTATAATTGATTATTTGTAAGCATTTCAGATATTTCAAAGTTCAGTTAAAAAAAAAGTCACATGAACTAAGTAATTTATCCTAATTCCATATTAAAAATACTTCACAGGAAAATCATAAAAAAAACCCCACTAAATTAAATTAATACGCAAGTTTCGAGATTACTTCCCTTGATGCGCTCTTTTGTCGCGGAGGTGAGTTTCGTTTCCGCGTAAACCGGAAGGTGGGACAGTTTACATTGGATACATCGCTGTGAATATCGCAATGCCCGTTTACCACTGTTGTGTGCCGGGATGCACGTCATCTACACGAAAACTGTTAAATTTATCAAAGTACCCTCATCTTCAGAATGTAAAATTTTTCTCTCTACCAAAAAAATCGGACAAAATTAAACGAAATGAATGGATAAATATGATTCGACGAGAAAGAGGATGGAGGCCCAACAAATATACTAGAATATGTTTACTTCATTTTGATAGCGGCTGTGACACGCCAACGCTTTTTCCGTACAACAACTTTAAAGAGACGTCTAAGAAAAGGTTTGTACAATCATCAAATCTTCTTTTTACAATTGAAAGTATTTATAAAAATTTGACAAAACTACATGAATCGATCATGATCCATTTCTATATTTCAATACAAGGGTCCTACTTGAAAGGTATTGTTAACAAACATATACTGTATGATACTCATGCGCAATAAAATCATAGACAAAAAAGTCAATCTTTTATGTAAAAAATTAAGTAAATAAATTTTTGTTTCAATCCTCATCTAATCCATGCATGTAAGTTCATATGATTTAAATTATACATGGATTTTTCTTAAAAAGCAAGGTCCATACTTATCCAGAATAGTCTAGTCTATAAATTTATTTTATTTAGAATAATAAAATTTATATTACAGAACAACTTGTAACTCCAGCAACACAGCCCAGCCTGTTAATGATAGATTTGCACCAGAGAGGGAACATTGTGACATATCCACAGACACCTCAGATGATCTCTGTATATATGAAGATAACTCAATTCCATACATTGGTGAAATAGAGGTGTCTGAAGCAAACTCTAATGGTACAAATTTATTCTGATCAGATGTAAGATAGATATCAAAATCTTTAATTCCTTACCATCTGAATTAAACTTAATACAGGGAAAAATAATTATGTAAGTTTATATACACGGTTGTATTTTTTTTAGTTTTACTTGATGGAAAGAAGTTTGAAGATACTGAGAGAAGTCCTCCCTCATCTGATCACTCCTACATAGCAACACCTCAGTGTTCACCTTCTTTCACAGACAGATCAGTGAAGACAGAACTGACCATGAATGACATTACAAAGTTGAGTGAGGAGAACAAAAATCTGAAAGCTAAATTAGCTGATAAATCATCACTGTTAAGAGCTGATAAATCATCACTGTTAAGAGATGCTTTTGTTGAAAACATAACAAAAAATGATGCAAAGGTTAGATCATATACTGGTTTACCATCTCTTGCCCTGCTATTAGGAATATTCAACATACTTGTTTCCAAATGCTCTTCTCTGAAGTATTGGTCTGGCCAAGAAAGTGCCAAAGAAAAAAATTACCAGAAAAACCCAAGACGCAAGAAACCTGGTCCAACGAGAAAACTGTCTCTTTTTCAGGAATTTATATTGACACTTGTTCGTTTACGCTTAGAAATTTATGAATTTTGCCTTGCAGATGTGTTTGGAATTTCAAAATCTAGAGTTTCACAAATTTTCATAACATGGATTACTTTTATGTCAAATGTTTTTGGGTATTTAATAAGATGGCCAACTAGAAATCAGGTCAGAAAATATATGCCACGTGCAGTTATAGATTGTACAGAGTTCTTCTTTCAGCGTCCTTGATCACCCACTTCTCAGGCAGCTACATACAGCACTTACAAATCTAAGAATACAGGTAAATGTCTACTAGCTATATCACCTTCAGGAACTTTTACATTTGTTTCAAAGGTTTATGGTGGTAATGTATCAGACAGATTTATTTCACTTGATTCTGGATTTTTAGATTTTGTTGAAGAAGATGATGATATCATGGCGGACCGTGGGTTTACAATTAGAGATTTAATTACAAATAAAAAAGCTACATTAAACATTCCTCCTTTTACTAGAAAGTGTTCTTGGGGAAAAAAGAAACGGTTAAATGTTAACGAAATAAAGCAAACCAGAAAAATTGCCAAGCTTAGAATTCATGTTGAAAGAGCCATCCAGAGATTGAAATTATTCAGACTTCTTGGAAATATCATTCCATGGTCTTTAAAACCAATTATGAATCAGATGATAAAAGTTGCAGCATTTTTATGCAATTTAAAGCCACCATTAGTTAGAAGGTAATCAAATTTCTGAGAAAAATACAACAAAAAAAAAACTGCACCACGTTTTTAAATTTTTTTTTATGCAGTTATGGTTGATAATAAAAAAAAAATATGACTTGCTTTAATTATTTATGCCAGGTTGATAATCAATACAACTCATATATTGTTTATGTTCAATGTATATTTATTAATATTTTGTTCTAGTATTTTTAATGTAAAAATTATTTTTAAACAATATTATACTGTCGTGGCAATTTATATTTCACAGGGAGCATGCTATTCATAATATAGCATATTATAATATTGTGCATGAAATATTTGCAACCAAAAGCTAACCACAAGTCACAATACAAACAAAGCATATTAAGCATTAGCAGACATTAGATTTCTTGCAACTTTGGCAATAAAAATCTTTCAAAAAATACTTTTGATGTTTCAAACAATGAACTCCAAAAGGATGGATCAAAATATATTCTTTCCGTGTATATTTTGTGTTTTTCAATGGTGACATTACCTTCTAAATACAAAACAAACTCGCACCACTGTGCATTTGCAACAGCCATTTGTGTTTGAATTTGAGTATACCAGTTTGAGTTTTCTTTCAACTTCATACAACCATTTTCATCCATTTTAATATGATATTTTTCATCAAAAATCTTATCTAAAGTGTAATTTCTAAATTTGTATGGACATTTAATTTCAAGAATACCTGTTCCACAACATCGACACTGTACAATTCCATCTGGTGAAGCACCAAGATGAGGTTTACTGGAATCAATAATAAGACCAGAATTTTTAACTTTTCCACCTTGATGTTTGGCAACATACTGTTTTTCAAATAAATTTCTTGCTAAAACTTCTCTTTCCTTCCCATAGATAGTAGCAGGGGTTGAAAATGATGTACTATCAGTGCTCAATATTTGTTTTACAATGTAGTTATTAGGGTCATTTCCTTTATAATTACAAGCATTGTGTAATACAGAAGAAGTAATTCTCCCAAATCTATATTTATACCAATAGACTGAGTCTGATTGTTGTTCCGTAAGCTTGTAAATTTCATTACAGTCTTTTCCCCCAATGCATGTAGATAAATAGTCAAAAACTGATAAATTCCATTAGGGTCAAAGTTTGAAATACACTGTTTCAAAGTTTCGGGCATATTTGGTTCATTATAATCTTTAATAGATAAATCAAGTACTTCAATGATTTGTGTGTCAGAATCTTTCACTAAATCTAAAAGCATATTGTCAACATCACAATTGTTTTGACTTATGGTAGTAGGGTCAAAGCAATGTTCAAATGGATAAATGCGATTTTTTTCAGTTGATTGTTCAATTTCATCCAACAGTTTTGGTTTTGATTCTTTACGAGGAACATCCCAGGCACATTTTCTGTCAGTATATGTTTCTGTGTTTCTATCAGTATGCCTCTCAGACCACATTGCCAAACTGAATAATAGGGCCACAACATGTTTACATCCACCATCATCTCTAAAATATATGTAACTCAACATAAAGATGCTTGACGCTGCAAATATTTTCTGTACTAGCTATTATAGTTATTCTTTAAACCCTTTAGATTTTTTCCATGAATATTTACAGTGATTCCTCATAATTGGTGCAATTATTTTTATTTTATTGTATATATGTATTGATCTGACAATTATAAATTATTATTATTGTTAAATATGTTGACATTTGAATTCATTGCCAAGTTGAATAGATATATTTATTTTATTTGATCAGTCAACAGATGTGGTAATAATAAATTAGTATCTCCAGATTTAAGGGTTTTTTTCTTTGCACAATAATAGCACTGCTTGTAGTTTTAATAATGTTTATGAAAGTTTAAAAAATAATTTAGTTTTAATCATTATTTACCCAGTGCAATCACACCCAGCAGAAGTGCAACTGCCATCGGTACAATTCAAGAGGCACCAGGTCCTGTAGGGATCAGCTGACTGAGAAGTCTCTCTAATGCATAATGATTTCACATACAGATGGTTATGAGTCAAGTCATGACACTGGACGGAGTGAATATGATTAGATTGATACAATCTGTAACCTTGTTCACACTTGTAATTTTGGAGACGAATGGGGGACCACGCATCAGACTTGGACAGTAAATAAACAAATACATCTGCTTGACAAAATGCAGGGATATTTTTCAAATCATCAGTCCATTTTTTTAATTCGTTTGGATGTAACAAATGGAAATTGAACAACCTCACCGTCAGTAATAATACGGCTTCGCTGGCGCAGGTAGTCAAGAGCGTCATCGGGGGTTTTCAAGATGGGCAATTTTAATTCTATAGCTTTAATTTTTTTAGCTAATTCACGAAGCTGAAACACATTATAGTCACTTACACTCATTCCACGTTCAATCAGAAATAATTTCAGCTGAGGTTTCAGCATTGAATCGACGTTTAACGACATGTCTCTATATATATATAGTTCTGTGTACGATGTGTCCCACCTCCGCGTCAACTGGGGTGTTATTCGCGCCTTTAAAATAAAAGAGTTCCAATCTCGAAACTGGCGTATTAAAATAATTATAATGAAAATCAAAATAAAGTTTAACTTTACATTTGAATAAAAATTAAACACAAGCTTACCTAAACTGGTAAAGAGAAACAATTCCGATTAAAGTTGAATGACGTTTATTGTAGAGTCACAAGATAGAAAGTGAATTTGCTAAATTCACAATCTATCCGGACTCTACTTCGGAATTGAACTCTTGACCAATCAGGAAGCTTGTTACAAAAATCATTACAGGTAAGTCGGCAATTTCCTTTGATAGGCTTGACACTGATTACTTACATTTTCAAGAGCCGAAAGGTGATGAAGTCAATTAGCTAAATTTCCGTTCTGAGTTTTGAACAATAGGAAGATTAGGTGAAGCCGAAACAAAATAAACAATATTCTAAATCACTAATTCACAAAGGGGGAGAACGCGAAAATATAAAGAATTGGAGACCTCTGACAATGTTGAATACAGAACTATAAAATAATTGCAAAAATACTTGCTGAAAGATTAAAATCTGTCCTGCCAAAACTTATACATCCTGATCAAAAAGGTTTTGTAAAGGGAAGAAATATAAGCGATGCCAATAGAATTATACAAGATATTATGGATTTCGCAGATAATGAAGACTTAGAAGGAGCAATAATTTTTTCTTGATCAAGAAAAAGCATTTGATAGATTAGAATGGGAATGGTTAGACTCTACCTTAAAAAACTTTAATTTTGGAAATAAATACTGTAACTGGATAAAAATGTTGTTAATAAATGCAAAAACCTGCATTAAAACAAATGGGTTCCTCTCCAATTACTTTACAATATCAAGATCAGCTAGACAAGGGTGTCATATAGCTCCCTTGCTATATGTATTACAAATAGAACCTTTGGCTTGCGCCACACGCCAAAATCCCAACATTAAAGGTATACATATTCCTAATAATAATCAGCACATTGAATGCAAAATCAATATGTTTGCTGATGATACCCAGTTGTTCAATAAAGACGAAGAATCTATAGAAGAATCCTTTAAAATCTTAGAAATTTATGAAAAAGCACCAGGCGCCAAAATAAATTTTGCTCAAACAAAGGGCTTATATATTGGAAAATCAAGGGGTAAAAAATTCAATAAAATTCAGTTGACCACAACGCATGTTAAAACTTTAGGTGTGAACCACGGATACGATATTGATATTGAAGCTATATGGATGGAAAAAATGGAAAAAATAACCAATTGCCTTCATGTTTGGAAAACTAGAAATTTGACATTTAAAGGAAAAACATTAATAGCCATTCTCTGTAACCACTTGAACTTCGTTGCCACGCATGGTCACCGATTTTGATGAAACTTCACCCATGCTTAGTACTTGACACCAGAAACAAATATCAAATAAAATTTCGTTGCTAAGTGTCTCGGTTGCTATGGCAACAGCCGGAAAAATTTGAAAAATCGAGATTTTCAGCCACTTTAAATCTTGACTGTGGCTTAATAAAAACTAGAAAAAGCAAAAAAACCATTCTCACAAAAACATGATACCTTGATGTCACTCATACTGTAAAGAAACTGTTTAGAATATATCTCTAAGTAAGTGGTAACCAAGGGTACATTTGGAATACATTTAAAATGCTGAAATATGCTGAAAAACACTCCATATTCACTAATGGTAGGTGTTACATGCTCACACTCAATCAAAGACTTCAGAAAAACAATGAAAATGTTTGACCTTAAGTATATAAATATAAGCAATATTATTCTATAAATAACTTTTATGGTTGCCATGGTAACACAGTGTAACCATGCAAAACCTGTAACTAAGATTGGGTTAATGCTACTGTCTTGAGGAAAAACATGAAAATTCAAGACTGGCAAATTTGCATCCTTAGGACCTTGCATCACCAAAACCATAAGAAAAATTGGGTATAATTGCTTCTTTGCAGTGTTACCATGGAAACAAAGTACCAGTGCTTAAAGGTGAATTATTTTTTGCTGCATTAAGAATTAAATTGCCATATAATCAAGAAATAAATTAAAGGACTCAGCTAGAATAGTACTTATCAGTTAGAACTGAAGTTGAACATCATATATTGATAAAATTTGATGAAGAAAATAACACTGTTGCTATGGTTACCAAGAAGGGAAAATGTTCGAATTTGTGAACTTCATATCAATATTAAACCCTGTGTGCCAACTTCTTGCATCCACTTAGAGATTGGATGATAGTCAAAATTAAAAGTCAGGTTAGCTGTTAATAAATATCAATCATAAAAGTTTTGGGAATCTACATTTAAGGGTACGTATCCAAGGAAAGAAAATATTTTTCAGGTTTTTAAGCATATATTTTCTGCTTATTTCCATAGCAACGCTCTATTTAAAGAATCTAATCTGAACTTTTTCAAATGGGAAAACTAGGAGCACACCAACATCTTTCAAAATTGATCATTAGTTATGAGGAAATGTGCTTTTTTAAAAGATAGGATCAGATTTAAAAATACAGAGTGTTACTTTGAAGGCTCTCTGTGGTATAAAAACCTTGGCAACCATTGCCAACCAAAATGAAATATCATATTTTGTTCTTGGTATATGTTTCAAGGCTCTTTTTTCTGTTATTTGGTCACATTTCATCCTATAATTGCTTGTTATTTTTACGTGTATGACTGTATAAAATTCAATGAATATTTTTGTTTACTTTTGAATACTTTGTTACCATAGTAACGTATGTAATAGTTGATTTACCAAACATGTTTATTATGCATTTGAGACATCTGACCTTCAACTTTTGGAAACAGTCATTGCCAATTGTTTGCTTTGCCGCAAATGTTAACTATGGGGCTCTACAAATGTTAAAAAATGTCATTTTTTGAACTTTAAGACATGTTGCCATGGTAACTATAAAGCATAGCAACCAATTTTTGCCTGATTTCAGTTTAGGGTATCAAAGACTTTTATCATAGAGAGTTTGGAGAAATTCTGAGACTATGCGTGCCACAGCTCCTATATAAAAGTTCAAGTCATTACAGAGAATGGCTCTTAATAATTAAAAATCTTGTAATTCCTATTATTGGTTATGAAATTGAAATGAGAGGCATACCAAATATTTACAGTAAAAAATTTTTTGACATTATCTGGTCTTATATATGCGATCAGAAAGTAAACACTGACTATAAGAAACCCAGTCTATTATATATATATATATATATATTCATTTATTGATGAATGGTCAAAAATGATCAAATAAGATCAAGGATATTCTGAATTCATTTCCATATATAAATGAATCCATTTGTTGCCTTAGTAAAGCTGAGGGGGAATTAGACATGATAAATTTATTAAAATAAAAAAACGCTATACCTAAAACCTATCTTGACATTCTACAAGGGAGAAATACTGTAAATAGAATAGATAATGAAATAAATAATTTTTTGTGATGTGTGATAATTTTTTATTTGTAAGAAAAACAAACAAGTTCATAAATTTTGAAGATATAAAACTCAAAGATATACAAAGAGTATTAAACAAAAATATCACTCCAAAATCCCAACAAAAATGGAAGAAACTGATGCAAATTGAAATTACATGGAAAAAGATTTGGGGCTCAATTTATGAAGTTACGTTAAAACAAAAGATTCAAGAATTTCAATGGAAATGTTTGCGTAACATCTTATACACTGAAGGAAAATTAAGCAAAATGGGTTTTTCAAATGGTAATTGTTTCTTCTGTAAATCAAATATTGAGTGTCAGAAACATCTATTTTATGAATGTAAACATGTCAAACCACTTTTAGAATTGGTACAAAATATAATGTTAAAAATCTCTGTAGTAAATCCAGTCAAAGTTAATGTATGTATAGTTTTATTGGGATTCGCAGGAGAAACCAAAAATGTTCGAATATGTATTAACACCTTGATTTATATATACAAGTGGTCAATTTGGAAAACAAGAAACAGCATTAAGTATGAAAATAAAAATATTACAAATTCAGCACTCCTGAGTGATTTCAAGAAAGAAATGAAATCAATCTTTCAACTCTTAAGAAATAATAAGAGTAACTTCAACAGAAATTTAAAATTAACATTAGATATGCTTACAGACTTTGATTAACTGTTACCTGTTTTCCTAAGTACAGATTTATATAATAATACAATGATGTTTTGATAGTTATATATTTACATTTTATTGTCACATTTTCACCAAAACTGATTCCATATTTATACCCCACGCAACTAGTTGCGGGAGGTATAATGATTTTGACCCGTAAGTCAGTCAGTCAGTCAGTCCTCTTTTTTTGTCAGCGCAACTCCTCATAAACCGCTGCACAGAATTTCGTCAAACTTTGCAGATATTTAGAACACAATGTGTAGATGTGCATATTACCAGGAAATTTCGATTCCATTATTTTTTCCGGGAATTTCCGCACTTTTTAACTTAGGCATTTGGCCATACCTTGAAAATAGAGATGAATAGTTTGTCAGCGCAACTCCTCATAAACCGCTGCACAGAATTTCGTCTTTGCAGGTATTTAGAACACAATGTATAGATGTGCATATTACCAGGAAATTCCGATTCCATTATTTTTTCCGGGAATTTCCGCACTTTTAACTTAGGCATTTGGCCATACCTTGAATATAGAGATGAACAGTTTGTCAGCGCAACTCCTCATAAACCGCTGCACAGAATTTCGTCAAACTTTGCAGGTGTTTAGGACAGAATGTATAGATGTGCATATTACCAGGAAAATCCGATTCCATTATTTTTTCCCGGGAATTTCCACACTTTTTAACTTAGGCATTTGGCCATACCTTGAATATAGAGATGAACAGTTTGTCAGCGCAACTCCTCATAAACCGCTGCACAGAATTTCGTCAAACTTTGCAGGTATTTAGAACACAATGTGTAGATGTGCATATTACCAGGAAATTCCGATTCCATTATTTTTTCCGGGAATTTCCGCACTTTTAACTTAGGCATTTGGCCATACCTTGAATATAGAGATGAACAGTTTGTCAGCGCAACTCCTCATAAACCGCTGCACAGAATTTCGTCAAACTTTGCAGATATTTAGGGCACAATATGTAGATGTGCATATTACCAGGAAATTCCGATTACTTTATTTTTTCCGGGACTTTCCGCACTATAAACTTAGGTTTTTGGCCATACCTTGAAAATAGAGATGAACAGTTTGTCAGCGCAACTCCTCATAAACCGCTGCACAGAATTTCGTCAAACTTTGCAGATATTTAGGACACAATATGTAGATGTGCATATTACCAGGAAATTCCGATTCCTTTATTTTTCCGGGACTTTCCGCACTAAAAACTTAGGTTTTTGGCCATACCTTTTATATAGAGATGAACAGTTTGTCAGCGCAACTCCTCATAAACCACTGCACAGAATTTCGTTAAACTTTGCAGATATTTAGGACACAATATGTAGATGTGCATATTACCAGGAAATTCCGATTCCTTTATTTTTCCGGGAATTTCCACACTTTCCAACTTAGACTTTTTGACCATATTTTGAATATAGAGATGAACAGTTTGTCAGCACCACTCCTCTTAAACTGTTGTACATAGTTTCGTCAACCTATGCAGATATTTAGGACATATTCCATTATTTTATCCCAAAGAGTTTTGCCTATTATTCAAGAAAATCCCCCCCCCCCAACCACTTCAAATTAATGTGTGGATTTGTATATTGCCAAGAAATTTGGATTCCATTATTTATCTAGAAACTTCATTCCACATTTAAATGTCCTCATATGCAAGACATTTTGATGTGAAGATTTTTTGCAATTATTGCCCTTTTTGATCTATACTATGTATTTAAAGTGCACTGTGCCTTTCATTATGTGTTTCACTTTCACTGTCAAGTTTTGGGGGAGCGTGAGGTATGTGAGCTAGCTCACTTTTTCTTTCATTATATATCTTATATTATTTGATTTATAATATTTATTAGATGTAAAATTATGTGTGACTTTGTATTTGAATAATAAAGCACCCTGCGTGGTGCTGTAGGGATTATTATCATTTATTAGGTCACCTGAGTAAACTCAGGTGACCTATTGCTATCTGTTTTCGTCCGTCGTCGTGCGTCGTCCGTCGTGCGTTAACATTTGAACATTTTCATCTTCTTCTCTGCAACCACGGAACCAATTTCAACCAAATTTGGCACAGAGCATTTATGGGTAAAGGGGAACAAAAATTGTGAATTTCATGATCCCTGCCCCCTGGGGCCTGAGGGGTGGGGCCAAAACCACTAAAATTAATGCAATCTTTAAAAAATTTCTTCTTTACTCCTGGACATCAAGCAGTCAAACTGTTTGCATGATTGTAATCAGCAATGAGTCCTCTACCAAAATTGTGAAATTCATGGCCCTGGGGTCAGGGGTTCTAGTGCTAGGGTGGGGCTAAATAAGTTAGGTAGTGAAAATGCATTATTTCTTTGAAAATCTTCTCTGCTCCTGGGTATTAAATAAACCAACTAAGTACATAGTTATGATGAGCAAGAGTGCCTCTACCAAAATTGTGAATTTTATGGCCCCAGGGTATTGGGTTCTTGTGTTAGGGCGGGGCTCTATTCCTTATATAGTGAAAATACATGAATTCTTTGAAAATCTTCTACTCTGCTCCTGGGTATTAAATAAACTAACTAAGTACATAGTTATGATGAGCAAGAGCGTCTCTACCAAATTTGTGAATTGTATGGCCCCAGGGTCAGGGGTTCTTGTTTTAGGGTGGGGCTCTAATGATTATATAATGAAATGCATGAATTCTTTGAACATCTTATCCTTTGCTCCTGGTTAATATACTAATGATCTAATTACATATTTAAGGCCAGGATTTATTTCATTTTCAGTTTTACAAACCCTCCACTCAAGGTTTTGAATTTTCAGAAAAAAATAAAACAATTTTTTTCTTTCCGATGTCAAATTTGAGTCGGGATCGAGATTTCAAATTTACGAACTCGCACTTCCGGTTTTAAGATGACACAGCGGGTAAATAAAGCTAGATCTGACAAGATAGCTTGGTTTAGTGTAAAATTCATCGATACGAGTGCCATTCAAAACGTTTCACCCGTTCAAAGGAGAAATAAAATGCTGACGACTTTGTTGCACAATGACATGCTGGTGAGATAATTATGTATTCGTTTCAAAAGTATCTGTCTGTAAATTATTTTCCTCCTCCAGGTTTTAAACTGCCCGTGGTAGCTATTGCATATTGCCAGCAACATTGTTTAGGTCTCTGTTATAGCTTACAGTCTAAGCATCATTCTTCAGAAAAGGGTTGCTTATGCATCAGATGTAATGAATAAAACTATGGGAGAAGTTAAGTCCATTTGAGGAAGAAATAAACAATAACCTAAAGAAATAAAAAAAATTCAACTATTAAAAGGCAAAAATATACAAATATATACAGGTATGTAGTATCATTTGTATCAGCCAGAAAAATTATTTTACACTTATTTGAAAAAATGTTCACCCTACTCCCCAATACTCCCTGTCTGTTTTATGATAGGAATTATAATTTTAGGCATCAAGTAAATTTTAGAACAATGTCTACACATTCACCTAACACATATTAAAAAAATGAAGATATATTGAAAGACTTTTAAAGAATTGATTTTTTAAAATATATTTTGACCAACATCACAAAATTTATATAACTGGCCCAAACTGGCAGATGATGAAATAAGCAATTAAATGTTCTACTTTCCTATTTGTAAGCATTATGTGGCCAGTGGTAAGGAGCCTATTAGAATAGCATAAGAAAAGAATGTACAAATGTTAATAATTGATTTATCAAAAAAAAATTTTTATTTCCTTCTCCTTCGGGACTTTTTTTATTCTCATGTTCATAACTACCGGTAAACCTAAACATAAAAAAATGCTGGCCTTATAATGAAGAAAGGGGCCTCTTTCAAAATAGATAATTTCAGGGCCGCTGGGTCAGGGGTACCAGGGGGTACTTTGACTAAAAATAAATTAATGCTTTGAAATCTGCCCTTTGATAAGCAATGGTGCCTCCTACAAAATTTGTGAATTTCATGACTTTTGGATTAAAACACGAACACAATCGCTGGAAAGTTGTTATATGATACTCAGGTGACCTATAAGGCCCGTGGGACTCTTGTTGTTATAGAGGGAGCTTAGTCAGGGCCCCACCCCTGGTAGCTGCCCTTCTTATCAGCTGTTGACTGTTATAGGTCTGGGAAATGAATGGGGGAAGAAAAAAAAATCTAAATCGTACAAATAATTTAATATCTGTGTTATAGCTATGTGTCAAGCCAATCTCGCATGTAATTTACGTACAAAAAGGCCGAAATAAAAAAGAATTTAGCAGTTTATTTAATAGATAAACTAATTGGTTCGCAGTCTGTCATGAGTAAATTGATCTAAGAAAGGTGACAGATTACTCAAATTCCACATTTTATTGATATCCGAAAGAGTATATTTTTTTTTATGTGAGAAAGAAATAAAAGTTTAAATATTTTGAAGAAAACTAAATAAAATTTAATGAATTTAAAATTAAGAAAAAGGAATTATTTTCATAAAAAGTTAAACACATTCAAACTGCCGAATCACAATGAATTAAAATTCATACAATATAACCAGATTGTTATAGTTAGTTTTAAATTCTCTGAATTTTAAAACTTTAATGTAACATATGTATGGGCTGGATACTCAGTGTAGTTAGAACTTATTTTCATCTTTTAGTAGCAGAATGTAAGAGTGGCACATGTCGTAATTTATGACCTTTTCCTGCCCTTGACGTGTTATCTCCCTTTGATTTTACCCAATAAAAATTAATTTTTAAAAAATCTGTCCGGTAAAAAAATTATTTCTAATTGTTTTTCTATTCCCAATGATCAAATACATCTTTCCACCACAGCATTTTTTGATATTTAAAGTATTTTTTTTTATCTTAAGAAACTTTCTTCCTTCCATATACTTCAATGCAATCTTCAATAATTAATTTCATCAAATTTTAATTTTCTCTCGGTAAATCACTTTCTTCTCTAAAATGCTTTAAAATAATATGAGGATATTTTATAAGCAATTGATATTAACGTTAGAAATTTTGGTCCTAATATGGGTCGGATACCTTAATTCCAATGTTATATAAAGTTTTGTCCAGACATATTTGAAAAAAAGTTGGATTTTCAAACCATACCCCGCTGTCTTAAACAGTGAAAGGTGTATTATACCAGAAGAAGAATTCTGTGAAATAAACTCACTTTCAGACTTTAATTTTACGTTAGATGAACAGAAATAACATAGATGCTTTACAATAAAAGAATTTTTTTTTTCAAAAGTTACTATTAACTAGTAAAATTTCAAGATTAACATACGTTACTCAATGTTAAGTGTGCATTTCTTAACTTAACTTCTTAACTATTTTAAAAATAGATAACACAATTACGGTATTACACTATTAAATTTCATACCTGATTGAAATTTCCATGTTTTAAATTTTTTTTAGTTTAGTACGAAAACTTTTGCGTCTAAACGAAAAATGGTGACGAGAATGGAAAACCAGTCAATGATATTTAACATTTCACGGAACTTAACCAAGACTTTTTAAAATCAAAATCTACGCCAATGAAATATTTAAACAAATACAATGATCTCAAACGAAATAATTTAATAATGGGTAAATCATGGATATGAAATTTATATTACGTATTACACAGCATTTAGGTCAACTTTTTAGGTCAACTCATGTGACCTACTGCTATGTTTTCGTCCGTCGTTGTTCGTCGGTCGTAAACTTTTGAATATTTTTAGCTTCTTCTCTGAAACAACCGAACCAAATTTCAACCAAATATAGTATACAGCATCTATGGGTGAAGGGGAACAAAAATTGTGAATTTCATGGTCCCTGCCCCTCTGGGGGCTGAGGGGTGGGCCAAAACTGTATCTGTAAAACGAGTGATGTCTAGTTATAATATTGTTATAAATTTGAACTTGATATATGACTGTTCTTATCTGTTGTTCAGCAAACACAGATGTCACAACCAAATGATCTCCACAGAGGGTACAGAGACGGGAAAATCAGATATCGCCGGAGATGTCAACACAGGATATCACAGCTCCACAGAGGGTGCAACAATAACAAAATACAAACACAAAGGTGCCCGAAGGTGGGAAATAGATACAAAATGTACATAGTTTTTTTTTAACTTCGCATGATGTTTAATATATTGTAATCATTATGTTATTGTTAAGTATTTGAACTTGATATATAACTTTTTTTAGCGAACAGTACACGAGATGGACTCTGGGGATCTGGTACCCCAGAGAGTACTACGGGCACACCAGCGGATGGAGCCTCAAAGGGTCCCACGACCAGAAAAGTAACTTTTAACTTATGAAGTAAGTTTGTTTACTTCTGGTACTTCGGATGCTGAAGTCACAGATACATGTAGTGGCGTACTTCACCCGTCACAGATAGTAGCAGTCGTAAAACAACTAACCTGTTCAATAGTAAAAGTCAAACCATAAGAACTGGAATTCGTATATGTCGGTAATGAATATCGATAAAATAAAACATATAGTGAACTGCTTGCAAAATCTATTTCTAATTATTACCATTTCTTTATTATAATTTTACCCTTTGTACTGACACCTGTAGTAGTGTATAAATTAATCAAGTTCATAAAGATGAGACAACATTCTCAAGAAAAAAAATAACTGAATTAGTCGGTTTATATCGAGATACATGCATTACGAAAATATGATTTACTGAGGAAGATGAAGACTGTTTTTGTACTAATTCTTCCTCTTGCGATATAAATGCAGAAAATGAATACGAGTCAATTAAAAACGTTTCTGCAGTATACCTCGAAGCAATATCAAGACAAAGAGCATATATATAATAATTGGTGTTTTATTTTAAGCAACTGCTGCCTTGGTCTGTGTGCTTGTCCTGAGGCTTATCCTTCTAACATTTAAGAGTAACGCCAGACGCTTTAGATCTAGAGTACTGAATTAATGCCGATGACAATAACACCCCCTCTGATATTTATCCTGTCTAACCGCCTTCCTTATCCACAGATCCTCCTTCGCCACTGCTGGTACCTTCTTTATTTTCATCTATTAGTGGTCTTTCAGTAATTTCCTTGTCTACACCAGTAATTAGGAACCCTGTTGAAATGAGTATAAGTTAAGAAGGAAAAGAAAAACACTTCACAGACAAACGTATGGCCTGTAGATCTGGAGACTGTTTTGGGATGAATACACGACAGTGGAAATATGTGATTTTTTGGAAAAAAATTAAAACAATTACTAAAGAAGACGAAGATCATCTCTGTAAAGTGTGGCAATGTCAGCAATAAGCAGTTTGTGGAAGCAGATCACTTGTGTTTTGTGAGATAATAAGATTATTTAAATGTTAAGAAAGGAAACCCATGCACATTTCTTGCTTACTTTGAATGTGCATAAGAAGAAATTTTAAGTTGTGAAGAGGGATACCTCTTTGCAGAAAATGCAGTTCTACGAAGTGTTGTTGGAAGTTTGGTAGTTGACAGTGATAGAACGTATACCCTTTTCACCCAACATGCCAGGTCACTTAAGGTTCCGTGAAATATAACAGAAAACATTCAAGATCCAGGAATTTATGCTTAACTCGTGAAAATGTTGCCGATAAAAGCTAAAATGAAACCAGTGGTGACAAAATCATGGTGATCAATATCCAGCAATACAGACATGTGTCAAGCTTGTTTATTATGCAATGCAAAGGTTCTGTAAGGGGACAAGGTAGTTTGCCTGATAATTGTTGATTTTTTTTCTTTTTTATACCATGTCAATAACGGTTTATATCTGGAATCAGCTTGATAAAATTTAATAAATTATTTATCAAGTAATGTGTTAAGGGTTTGCTTTTATGTTCAGCCAAATGAAAGTCGTATAAAATAAAAATCTCAATATCTAAATAAATACTTCTTGCTTCCTCTTAAAACTGTCTTATGACACCTTCTATTAAAAAGCTGTCTTGAATTTACCAAACAGAACATATTTTAAATGTGTCATTATTTATTGAAGTGTAAAATATATGTTATCACAATACTTGTTTATTTATTTATCTTTTTTATAATTTCTTAAATCAATAAAAGCAAGTTTTTAGGCAATTCAAAGGCCTGTGCTCAATATCAGCTGACTCAAAGGCGACTTGAAGATCTACTCCAGGCAATGAAGGACTTAGGAGAATATTCAAATAGCTCATATTAAAATCATACATGTACAAAGTGTCAAGAGAATTCGTTCCTTTCGTTCTAAACTTCTTCTTGGTCTAGAAACCGTTGCACTGGGCAAACTAGTAGTCACTGTGTCATTTCCTGTATTGGGCACCAGTAGTATAAACGGCCTGGCCGGGTGGGTCAACTGAGTGCACTTTTGGGGCTGAGGGGATAGGTGGGTCAACAGAGTGCAGCCCCTGTGAGGGATAGGTGGGTCAAGGGAGTGCAGCCCCTGGGGGGGGATAGGTGGGTCAAGGGAGTGCAGATTAGGGGGTTCTAAGGATAGCCGGGTCAATTCAGTACATATGTTGCATCATCTTTTTAGATCTATTGCATCATCTTTTTGATACCTGTTGCATCATCTTTTTAGATCTATTGCATCATCTTTTTGATACTTGTTGCATCATCTTTTTAATACTTATTGCATCATCTTTTTGATACCTGTTGCATCATCTTTCAAACTGGATTTCCTCAAAACATTAACAAATAACACACAATAGAAACAAGAACATAGCAATTTTATTCAAGTGAAAAAATACAACAATTTACTTTTTCTTCTTCTGTGCCTTATCAGTGGTCAGGGATAGTTTCCTCTTGTGAGTAGTGCTGGGTCCTGGATTCTCTCTGTTTTCTTCCTTTTTTTTCTCTTTTTTGTCTCCTTCTTTCACTGGAGGTTTGGTCTGGTGGGTCCCTGAGATCTTAGGTTCCTGAGGCTTTTTCTCCAGTTTTTGTACTTCTTTGACGAATTGTTGATCCTCCTCATCCTCTGTACACTTATTAGCCCAATGGCCAAAGAGCTAAATTCACGAAGTGCATATAGCGGCCTATTTTTTCAGGAAAATTGAACTTAATTCAAGAGGGAAAATTATAATAAAAATATAACCCCTAGGTATTGAACTTAAAAAGTGTATATCGATTTTTATATATTATGACGTCATATTTGTACAGTAAACGTCGAAACACGTGCACTTTGCTCCTTTTTGATCAAAATGCATCATTTTTCCGTCTTCTTTTTGATTTTTTGCTGTGGCCACACCCTTTGAACAAAATAAAATTTATGCCATTAAATAAAGAATCAAAAAAGGAATTCTTAAAGCATATTTTTATTTTGTTCAA
>NW_026921291.1:0-18453 GCF_032062105.1 Saccostrea cuccullata
GGGTTAAAACATAGTACCCTCTTGATGTCCTCTGTGAATACAAGTATCGATGCTAATTGGTAAATCTCAACAAAATAACAAAGAATATTATATACCTGTTGTAAATTTTAAACAAATTTGTCAAAGAACATGCATATAATACTAATTAAAGAAAAAATATAGAGACAGATAACTCTAATGGAAATAGTATTTTCAGTATGCCATGAATACTGTATACAGGGAAATTTTCGCCCCCGTTATATTTTCGCCCCTTTCGCCCTTTCCTTGATTGGGCGAATTTAAAACGGAGCGAATTCAAATTACACCTCATAATTTCTTAAACAGAACTATGACTGGGCGAATTTTAAACGGGGCAAAATTGTTCACAAGTTCTAAAGGGCGAAAATAACATGGGGCGAAAAAAACCCTGTATACAGTAATTAAAATTCTCTTCAGGAAGAGAATTCAAGACATATGAAAATTCTTTTAAAAATAAAAATTATGACATTATAGTCAACGTAATAGACCAGAAACTGTTTTGTGACCATAGAACAAATCTGTTTCAGAGCAACATATCGACTCAAATGCGAAACGTTCCTATGATGTCAGCCTCTTTCATGCTTACTGTGTACTAAAACTGAAGCAAATTTACCTGTAGAAACTTGTGTTAGGTAGTTGATATGTCCTGTTAACTTCTTCTCTACATCTACTAGGGTTTTGATGAAAGTAGTGGTGTGAGATTCAACATTTTTCATCACTGGTTTGTCTTTCGATAACTCTTGAAGAGCAGATCCTAAATATTAATTAATGAAACACTTGAAATATAACACAGTAAAAATGTGCACACAATTATTACTGTTAACATGAAATACACTTAACTGCTGCTGAAACATAAAATTTAGGACTGTTTCCCGAATTTTTTCTGCACTATTTTTGCCTGTAAAAAGTTTAAACAAATTCGCAACAAATATTTTTTGGACAGCACCTGCACTCTGAATAGCATTGACTATATCACCCTCAACCGCCTCTAGTTGTTTCAATCGCTCAACAGTTGACGATGGTGCTGATGAACTTCCAGCCATTTTTGCACCAAGAAGAAGTGATTTGTATAGCGATCCCGATTGAAAAATGAAAAAAAATATTACAGCTTTACGATCAATTGATTTAATTGTTCATTGTATAAAGTATTGAAGACAAAATTTTTGGATCTATCTTATTTTTCACATATTTGATGCAGGAAATTGCTTTTAATTTTCATTACCCCCCTCCTCTTCAGTTTAACGCATGCGCCTTCATTGTCCTACAAACCGGACGTTGATAGACCTCTTTCGTAAACATCCACATTGACTACTGCTAGCCAAGGGTTGTAGAAGTGAACACTTGACGACAAAATGTTGAGAACCTCTGCATTTTTCTCTGCTCTTGGTAGAAGATGAATTCAAGGAAACTTAGCAGTTATAGAATAACTCTTGAAACTTTTGATTTGATTTTAAAATATGATTGTAGCTCAAAGAAACGTAGTTTGACATCCTCTGGACTTTGGACTCGAACTTACTCATTTCCATAAACTTCCATTTTAGCTATTTATATCTGAATAATTAAAGTTTTTTTCTTGTATTGTTTAGTAGAGTTTGATATATGAGTAATTTGTAGAAAACATATAAAATGCGGAATTTCTAGTATAAGAAAAAAAAGATACCAAACACTAAAAATATGCAATTATGCAATATATATTTCACTGAATTTAGTGTTTATTTTAAATTTGATTAGATATGCAAGTTCAGCAGCAGCTCAGAAGAAGACAGATGAGGGAAAGGCTTCACCGGGCAAAGCCCAGGTAAAGTTTCTTTGTATTGTAGAACAGTGTGTTGAGACCCTGCCATACTACTATGACCATGATGACGATTTGGGAATATTAGAAAATTGAAAAAGACAGTTCCAGACATTGGTTAATTCCAAGATGACTTCATTAATTATTTTTAATTGTCATTAAGTAAGTTTTCATAAGGAAAAGGATGCATAATACATCATATTTCAAGATATACAGTCCCTGAAACGTTCTACTTTCCCATTTTTCCGCTCGCTCACCGTTCCTTCAGTGTGCGTTCACCGTTCGCTCTCCGTTCACAGTATTGCGTTCACCGTTCGCTCTTCGTTCCGTTTACTTTGTGTTCACCTTGCGTTCACCATTCACATATCGTTCAGTCTTCATTTTTATTCGGAACTCCGGAGTGAAAGGACTTATCTTTTTGATGGTAAGGATTTACAGTTTATTAATTAAATAACTTAGATATCGTGTTTGAAGAATAATTATTTCATTGCAAAAATTATCTATGATATTTATATTTTTACTTTATTCATGAAATTTCCCTGGAAAATAATACATTAAGTACCTACATATATGTAGAACGATGCTAAAATATTAAATTTAAAAAAGGGCAGTGTACAAATGCTTCACGCACGGCAACAATTTGTTGCAATGTTAAAGACGACAAATCATTAATGCATGTTTAATAATTAATCCAAGTCTATTACAAGACAAGAATACACAAAAAAATTATTTCTACAGTAACACGTATTTTAAACTACACGTAGGTCTGAGAATTATGAATAGTACTGCAAATATTCACTTAATGAAATATCTTTAGAGCTAATTAAATTGATAGCGTGATTTTAAATTTTAGAAAAGACCAACTGTTTAAAAAAGTCTATTATTAGAGAAGGAAAATTATAAGCCCTTAAGGGCCATACCTAAATATATGTTTGCCATTCAGTATAACAGTATAATATTAAGTTCCCCCACCCTCGGTGCTTTTCTCTCGAAATAAAATTCTTAGTATTTTCAGTATTTAACTAATACGTGCTTAATGTGTATTGTACCACAAGAAAAACACTTACAGTCTTAAAACCAACATCAAGCAGTCATTAAACAATAGTATTTTAGAATACACTTGTGCCGACAGTAGTATTTTAAATTTGCAGGGAATATGTTTCAAACTCAATTTTAAACGTAATCCTTCCAAGTATATATTCCCTTATTATTTTTATTTCTGCAGGAATGCAAAAATCAGATCTAAAAATTATAGGGAAAAATATTAAAACGTCTTGGAAATACTAAGTGACTGCCTTCAGCATGTTCGGTGAAACGTGATTTCCACACCTACACTGTGTCCAATGATGTCCAATTGACAGGACAAACACACGTGGACTTCCTGTGAACCGTGTGAACTTGATGCCGGAAAATAAAAGCCAGTGATTACTGTCAAATGGATTTGTTAATCTTAAAAAATATTACCTTTACTGCTTGGAATATTTAGGAAAAATAATATCCGAGATTTTAGGGTGTCTCTCTCTCTCTCTCTCGTACATATTTCTGTTCAATAAAAACTGTGACAGCACATTACTTGTTTAGCTTTGAAAATTTAATCTACTACAAATAATTTTTGAATGCCTCTTACTTTTCATCATCTTGCCGAGTATAATCACGGCCAGGAAATGTTTACATATACATGTAGAAGTTACCTAAAATAATCATCATAAAAGAATACAAGACACATAACTTAGAATATTTTACATTAGAATTTTTAAAAAATGAGAGGTTTTATGCAATACGTCAACAGACAATTGTGAATTCAAAAAAAAATCTGTTATTTTACTCAGAGTTGCCTTGGCACAGAAATACATGTATGGTTAATTCAACCGCGTACAATGTAATTAATTCATTCTATAAGTAGTAGTTTTATCTTCTAATGTCCACGTTATTTTATTAGTGAAAAGATAAGCATATTTACTATATATATAAATAGATTAATTTTATATTTAAACTACAAATAACAAATACACATGTTTTACGGCAATTAAAATCATGTTATAAAACTATCAATTTAAATCATAGGTGAATATATGTGCAGAAAAAAATGTTTTTATTATTTATCTACTGTATGTTTATATTAAAGCACCTGAAATTAGAATAAAAGAATAATTTCAATGTAAGGAAAAGATGGAGGCATTCCGAATAATTAGCATGGATGTTTGTTGTTAAATATTTGTACTTTATATTATGTCTATATCTAACTCATTGTAAGTGCTGCTCTGAAAAATAATTTTGAAAAATATAGACACATTGAATACATATTCAGTATTATAAAGATTTTTTGTAAGTCAACCATATGATATGAATATTCAGGTCTTCTTATGCTTTTTTTTTTTAATTTTATACATGTAGCTTTTTCGTTTTTTTATTTTAGGAGTCAAAGTCATTTGCCATGAACATTTTCAGAGGCATTGTAAAAACAGATCAAGTTTTTCCTTTCCCAGAGGGTAAGCATGTTCTTTGTACAATGTGTAAAAATGATTGAAAACGAAATTTTCTATTAATTTTTGTTTTTATATTAAAGTGAAAATTATTAACACTTACAAAAAGTTAAGTCTACTTTTCTAGTTTGTGCAACATAAATGTACCTATAAATTATCTTTTTTCTAGTGTTGGATAATGAACAAAGTGATACCTTAAAGATGCTTGTGGATCCATGTGCCAAGTTCTATGAGGTATGAATTGATCTCTCAATGAACATATGACAGATCTAATTCAAAGTTTCACATTTTGAAAATATAGATCATTTGGAATTGTAAATCATGTTTTCTTATAAATATGGTAATAAACTAAAAGAGAAATGCTTCCATTATTTACAGGAGGTGAATGATCCTTTGAAAAATGATAGCCTTGAGAAAGTGGAAGAGCCTGTTATGGAGGGATTAAAGGAGATGGGTGCCTTTGGTCTGCAAGTGCCTGTAGACAATGGTAAGAAAAATGTTTTTTACACATTCATAATATCTAGACTAACTGTCACAAATAATAAGTCTAGAGGATAAATTTAAATGGAAACTTATGTGTTCTCTATACATGAAAAAAGAAGTCATTTTATCTGTTCAAATGATTTACAAAGGGAAATCTATAGTGTAGTTCAAATTGTTTCAAAATTGTATCAAAGCATTGATAAACTTTATGTAGTAACATGTACATGTATAATTATACACCATAAGACAACTTAAAGATATTTGTTTTTTTCCTTTCAACAGGCGGTCTCGGCCTGACCAATACCCAGTACGCTCGATTGGTGGAAATTGTTGGGTCACATGATCTTGGTGTTAGAATCACATTGGGTGCTCATCAGGTAAATTACATAGAAGCATTAGAAGGGCAGATTTGAAATAAATTATCAAATGCTGTAAGAAATTCTTTCTAATCTCACATGATAAACTTTATCTTTTTGACTTTGATAGGATATGATATTTATACTGTCTTTATTGCATTGCAGTCTATAGGCTTCAAAGGAATCATTTTGTTTGGAACACAAGAACAGAAAGACAAATACCTTCCTGACCTCGCATGTGGTAAAAACATGGCTGCTTTTTGTTTGACAGAACCAAGCAGTGGCTCAGATGCCGGGGTAAGCTCTTCATCAAACTCTGTCATCAAAGGCTCAATAAATTGTTTATTGATAAATTAAAAATTACATGACTTTTTAAGCATATCGTTTCTTATATCTATGCTGTGGTAATTAATAGATACATGTATGTATCTTATAATTACCGTCTATTAAAACCAAAGCAGTTCTTTCCCCGGATGGCAAGCACTACATCCTGAATGGTAGTAAAATCTGGATTAGTAATGGAGGCCTTGCAGAAATCTTTACTGTATTTGCTAAAGTATGTTTGCCTGAATCAAAATAAAAATCTTCAAATCATGCAGATAAACTACTCACATGTTTACCAGAATATGCCTGTTTTTCTCTTTTCATGATTATAGACACCTGTTAAGGATGAGAAAACTGGAGCAACAAAGGAGAAAGTGTCTGCCTTCATTGTTGAACGGTCTTTTGGAGGTGTTTCCAAGTATGAACTCTTTGTTATTCTTTCTCTTTAAATTGTACATTAGAAAATGACACAAAACACTGTAAAGGTACTTGGACACAGATTTGAAGTTAATATTTTCTGTGTAATATCACGAATTATATATAGCATTTCACACAAAAATTAATTAAAAATCTTATTTCATTAAAAAGTTATTAAAACTTCAAATATTTTTGGCGGGTTTGATTGACACATCCTTGCACTTTCACAAATTTTAACTTTATTCTTAATCCTTAGGAAAAGTGGAAATTTGAAGTTTTAATAACTTTTAAATGAAATAAGATTTTTAATTAATTTTTGTATGAAATGCTATTAAAATATTTAAGTCGTAATATTATAGAGAAAATATTACCTTTAAATCTGTGTCCAAGTACCTTGATATAGTCACAATAATGACAGAATGTATTATTGTCTCACAATCTGTTATAACTGATAATAAAAGCATTGTATAGATACGACACTTACTAGGGATGGGTATGGCCAAAAATTTCGTATCGCGATATATTACGATTTTTTCCCAACTTATCACGATAATATTATGATATTTTTACAATCAATTTTTACAATGATTTTTTTATGAATTGTCATTATTTTTCTTAAAAATATGCAAAAAAAAAAAAAAATTCACTTTTTTTGAAATTTTTATATACATAAAATTAATTCATGTTTAGATGGTAAGATGCTGTTCTTTTCACATTTTACAACATTTTTTAGACTTTCTATAATTGTATTTTGAAAGATTGAACAAAGAAATGAATAATTTCTGGACTTTATAATAAGTATCTATATACCGGTATATAGGTCTTCGTATCACGATACGTATCACGCAACAAAAAATCGCCATATACCGGTAAAATCGCACATCCCTAACACTTACCAGGTATATTAATTGGTTCTTTCTTATAACAGTGGACCTCCCGAGAAAAAAGATGGGAATCAAAGCCTCCAACACAGCAGAGGTGTACTTTGAGGATTGCAAAGTTCCAGTAGAAAATCTTCTTGGAGGTAAAATACAATGTATTTTAATAATTCTGAAAGGGAAAAAATGTTAATGAAGTGAATGGATATTTTTTAAAATGCAAGTACCATATAAGTGATTTGTTATGGAACAAAAAAACTTGAGAACAATATATTATCGTGTTTATAATTTCTGATGCTTAAGTTTGAGCCTTTGAAACTTTTATTTCAATTGAGTTGTGAGTTAGTACAGTGAAAATTTAACAATCAGACAAATCAACATGTGAACTGAACAAGAACTACCAAAAGATCAAGTTTGTTAACTAATATCCCTGATGTGATTGTGAGAGTTGTGTTCTCTTATTGACATCTATTTCTTATTCACAGGAGTTGGAGATGGATTCAAGGTTGCCATGAATATTCTGAACAATGGAAGATTTGGTATGGCAGCTGCTCTGTCAGGAACCATGTCATCCTGTATCAAGAATGCTGTAAGTTCACCGCTACATGTAAAACTGTAAACCTACATTACAACTATTATTCACAAATTCATCCGCAAGGACATACTTCCCTACAGATAAATCATTGTACATGAATTATTATGAAGTAGAAAATATAGCAAAAGAAATATAGGTGAGTGAAAAAATTCATGCAACTTGGAAAATATTTTTCGCATGTGAATAAAAGATTACAATATATTATCAAGGACTTTGAATTTATTTTATAACATTGTTGATGCTTCATTTTTCCTACATATTTAAATAAATACACTCTAGAAGAAGAAGATTTCATAAGAAATAGCTATAATTAATTTTCATTCTCTGGCAGGTTGAACATGCGTCTCAGAGGAAGCAGTTTGGGGATCTGATCAGTAACTATTGCGCGATACAGGAGAAGATTGGCCGTATGGTGATAATGCAGTATGTCACAGAGTCCATGGCTTACATGCTGTCTGCCAACATGGACCAAGGGTCAACAGAATTCCAGATAGAGGCCGCCATCAGCAAGGTTTATGCTTCAGTATGAATTTATAGCTTACACTTTTAATGATAAATGTTGATGTACTATATTCTGGAAAATAGGGAAATGAAAATGATTTTTTACAATATTATCCAAACATAATTATGTAACACTCTGATTTAATGAACAGGAAGCTGTATGGTTTTGTGCTGATGAGGCAATCCAGATTTTAGGAGGAATGGGATATATGAAGTTTTGTATAGAAATACAGTTTAGAATATTTTTGTATCTAATGTTGTAGTTATAAATACATAAAGACATTGTTATTGAGTGTAAAAAATTTAAACAGTTGTCTTGGTTTTGTTCATTGCAGGACTGTGGATTGGAGAGAGTCATGAGAGATTTAAGAATTTTCAGAATTTTTGAAGGAACAAATGACATTCTCAGACTTTTTATCGCTCTTACTGGAAGTCAGGTATTAAAGATCATTGTGTATGACACGAAAGCAAAAAAAAAAAAATAAATAAATAAATAAATAAAAAATTAATATAAAAGAATGACATTCCCTTCACATTAATTATTGAATTCTGTATTATAAACAATGTACACCAAAAGAATTATTTTTACAGTATGCTGCAAACTACCTCAAAGAACTTAAGAAAGCCATGTCCAATCCCTTGGGTAACATTGGAATGTTCTTGGAGTATGGAAGCAAAAAAGTACTAAAGTAAGAAACAAGTTCCTTCATAGAATCTTGATGAGAATTGCGATTAATAATATTTGTAAATTGATCAGGACTTCTAACAATTATTCATTGAATATTAAACTTTATTACTTACCATTAACATTTATGATTTGTCCTTGTAACTGCGTGAATATAACCTTTGCAGGTCAAAGGCTGATGATAATGGAGCTAAAGCTCTTATCCATCCTTCACTAATGAATTCAGCTGACCAGGAAGCAATTGAAATTGGCATTTTGTAATTGAAATTTGTTATGGTTTATGAAAATTAGCATGTTTAGATTTGTTTTACTTTTAATTCTATTTCAGACTTTTGCTGCTATTGGTGATTTTGGATCTACTGTAGAACAACTTCTTATGACCCATGGCAAAAATATCACCAGTAAGATATATTTTTATTCTTCAAATTTTTATATATGAAGATGAAATAAAATGGATGTTAGAGAATTAAAAGTGATTGAGTGTGACTGATAACTGAAGTTGATTAAACTGATAAATGCATGAGCCATCTTTATGTAAAATGATGAAAAAGACTTGTTAGTGTTACATGTATATTTAGTTAAGTGTAAATATATGAGGAACCAACGGGCTTGTTTGAATTCTGTTGTACATTTCAGACCAGCAGTTCCTTCTCAAGAGGGTTGCTGACTCAGCCCTTGATATCTATGGCATGATTTCTGTCCTCTCAAGAGCGTCAAGGTCACTCAAAGAAGGACACAGTTCTGCTGACCACGAGGCAACTATTACCAAAGTATTCTGTAATGAGGTACATGTTTAATTTGATTTTAAAACTGATGAACATGTGTTTATTTAGTCATGCTAAACCTATTTATCCGAATGTTTTCAAATAAAAATTTTCAAAGTTTCAAACAAATTCTCAAGATTTTTAACAGGCCAAAGCTAGAGTTGATGCAAACCTATTGGCTTGCCATGCTACAAAGGGTGAAACGGAAAATTTCAACGGGATTGAGAAGATTTCCAAAGATGTGGTGGCCCACGGAGGATTACTACAGAAACATCCTCTAGGATTCTAGGACATGACGTTGTGCGGCCATCAGGGAGGACAAGTTTAATACAATGCACTGTTACAGCATTTATCTCAACTCATCTCTTGTTTTATTCATCACAAAGAACATATTTAAGTGACTTTAAACAAGATACTTGTTATTTTATTGAAGAACAACCCTTCTATATCCTTATGTAAATGAACATGCTTATGATTGAACTATTTTTGGTTTAAGTACATGCAATAAAGATTGCATACATTTGTTATTATTTTGCTGATTGGATTCTTCCTCTGTGACATTGAGATGATTGTCTTTCACATTCTGTAAGGAGTTGTGGTTTTATTTACCTCATCATATACAATATAAATTAAGCTCTCATGCATGTATAATTGAAGTTTCTATAATGTGAAACTTGTTTCCATTATGTAGATCTTGAAAATGACCTGTGATAAGAATTATTTCATTCGCTGGTGATGAATGTTTCATTTTTTTGTTATATTAATTGTATATTTTGTGAGAAAGGTACATTTACAGTGTCTTTACATGTCTGTATTTGTAAGATTTTTTAATTTTTTTTTTCAAATGAATATTTAGTAGTTAGGTCATATGTAGATTTATTTGAACAAGGTAGATTATGCTAGTAGTCTTAATATAAGTAGATTTGATTTCAATTTGTTTCTGTTAGTACATGTAAAGTGTATTTTTTCTGAATTTTTTTTGTCTTTGAAAGAGGAAAAAATATAATTGTCCAATACCATGCGTAATAAGTTTTTAAAAAGGATATTAAATTATCAAAAGAGTAGAAGTCCTAATTAACTTGCCACATTAGATAATGTAAATATCTATTGGAAAATGTGTGAACAGTGAGTGCATGAATCTCAGGATGAGATAGTGAACAAGAGGCATAATATCTGTGTACACTCAATCAAAATTTTCTGCAATGCCCAGCAATGAAATTTGTAATATAGAGTTTTTCTGCGGGATTTTAGAACAAAATTGTAAATTCTTAAAGCAGAAAGTTAATAAGCTGAGAATGAATGTTAAATGTTTGAATGTGGCATCACTTTGATTTACCACTAGAAGTTTGTTGTGTCGGCACTCTGATATCTAGGGCAATAAATATTGGGTTTCTTAATCAGTTGTTTAAAGTTTAATTTGGTGTAAATAAATTTTCTAGCAAAAATTCCTTAGCATTGTTTTAACATATATTTTTATGGCCGGGGCATATAGTGTTTGTCATGTCCGTCTTCCGTCCTTCCGTCCTTCCGTCACACTTTGCGTTTAGCTCTGTTCAAAGCTAAGTTTCAAAGAAACTATCCAAGATATTTTCATCAAACTCCATATGCTGATAGATATTGATGAGAGCTATGCAACTGCATCAACATTTTTTTACCTTGACCTTTCCTTTGACCTTGACCTCACTTTTCTTAAATTAGTGTTTAGCTCAGTTTTAAACATACCATTTAAGATGGTGTTATCAAACTTCACGTGTTGATACAAACTTGCACGGATGATGATCTAGGGATGAACACTACAAGACTTGCTTCGGATGCTGGATCTGACCTACATTTTCCAGATGAGTGACGAGGTTAAAGTTTTTGGAGCAGGTTAATTCCTAAGGTACTATAAGCCCTACTTGGATGCATCTAGGGATGGACATTACCAGACTTGCTTCGGATGCTGAATCTGACCTATATTTTCATTCCCAAGTAACTATAAGCCCTACCTGAACCAAACTTGCATGGATGATGCAGCTAGGGATGGACACTACCAGACTTGCTTCGGATGCTGGATCTGACCTATATTTTCATTCCCAAGTAATTATAAGCCCTACCTGAACCAAACTTGCATGGATGATGCAGCTAGGGATGGACACTACCAGACTTGCTTCGGATGCTGGATCTGACCTATATTTTCATTCCCAAGTAACTATAAGCCCTACCTGAACCAAACTTGTATGGATGATGCATCTAGGGATGGACACTACAAGACTTGCTTCGGATGCTGGATCTGACCTACATTTTTATTCCCTACTAACTATAAGCCCTACCTGAACCAAACTGGTCAAATTTTATTCACATATAAATTTTCATGTTGCTTTACTAATATATCCTCGGCGGGGCATTCATGTCCTATGGACATATTTGTAGTTATATATGAAGCTCCAGTGAGCATTTCTGACCACAATGTAAGTTCTATTACTCTGTTGGTCTATTTATTTAACCTTATACATTTAAACTTTTTCTCTAAATTCACAGCACCATTTTCAACCAAAGAAGGATTATGCATTTTATTTGTATTTGGCAGGAATCTGGGTGCTCTTGAAAAATGGAAATTTAAACTTTATTCAATAGGTTTCCAAATTTTATAAACCTATACTTAAGTACATGTGATTGCAATTTGATAAGGTATTTCGATTTAGATGTAACTTTTGTTCATATGCATAGCTTTGTAATATCTGGTTGTCTGTCCAAATATAGGACATTTTTACTTTAAATGTTTAGTACGCCCGATTCCTGCAGATCGCAAACCAAAACACCCATCTTTTTTATACCAAGACTGAGTTAACTGGACAATTCATCTATATACTATAGTCATTCAAAATTCATAAGAATCAATAGGCTGGAAAGACAGAATTTTATAAAAAATACAGTGTAGTGAAAATTCTAAATTTTTCAATGATGGCGGGGGGGGATCTGTTAAACATAGAGACATACATTGTACAAAGATTTTTTTTCTTTTTTTTCTTCTCTAGAGCAGAAGTTCATTGGTGAAGGAGGGAATATTTAAAATGGTAAGAGAGAGAGAGAGAGAGAGAGAGAATCATTTGATCTTACATCAAGGGGCATGATACCAGTACATGAAAAATATCAAACACCATGCAGTCATATATATACTCGTATATAATGCAAAAAAAGAGAAGATTCTGACAATATTTAAAACAGCATTTCTAAGGAATATGCATACAAAGTGATGAGAAGTCCTTGTTCTAGCGTAGTCTGACAGTAACATTTAGTTTTAGTGTTTTCTTTTGGTTATGACTCCCACAAAATTAGTCCGGATAACTTTTTTCCCGAAAGAACAAATGATTAAGGTAGAGGAGAGATAATTTTGTGCTGATTCGCAGTCTTGGAGTCCAAAGTCTCGCAATTACTCGCAACGTTTAAAATTGAAATTCAACGAGCGAAATAATTTTCTTGTGATCTTCTTCAGTGTAATTCCATCTTTATTACTGTGTTTTGAAGTCAGCTGTTTATGAAATTCTAAAGCCATAGAAGCAAGATCGGTTTCAATCAATATTTAATAACACGACATCTCTATTCTCGTCAAGTGTACTGAGGCAGAATGAGGAAAGGTAGAGTCAAGTAATGACGTCACAAAGGGCGAATACAGAGCAGGGTCATCACACTAACGATGAAATAGTAAAATGTTTACAGTATGAAGCTGATTTTTTCAACACTCCCTGAACTTTTTTTAAAAGTTCTTTTAAATATTTTGAGCGGCGTGAATCTCATGGCATCAGTCCACGGACATGTATATGAAAACCCTCCAATACACAACAAAAAAATCAAATCCAAACATACCAAAGATTTGCTATTAATTATGGGAAAAAAATAGTAAGTATGATATGCTATTACATGTAGAACATCGCATTTTACGTTTGTGAATGAAATTTAATGATCATACAAAATGAAATATGCATGTTAGCTGGATTTATCTTTAAATATAAGCCTTTCCCATTCTTGTTCATGACATCGCATAAAAGCAACGTCAAAATATCGCAACGTTATCGTAAATTATGCTTCCATTACATTATATTAAACATAAATAAAGCAATGTACAAGCTATATTTTACCATAGGACTGGGGGTAAATTTAGATTTTGCTTTGATGTTAATAACAATAAATAGAATAATGATCCTTAATTGAAAACTTGTTTCAATTACCTGAAATTTTTTTAAAAAGAAAGGAAAGTATGATATACCCCCGAACCCGAAAATCCTATTTGTAAAGGTGGGTGGGATTTCATTTTGTTATATATTACAACATTAGCCAGGTCTGGGCGGCCTCCGTTTTTAGCTCTACTGGTCAGAGACCAGAAGAGCTTATGCGATAGTAATGCGTCCGTCGTCCGTCCGTCTCTCTGTCTGTCTGTCCGTCTGTAAACAATTTTTCAAAATGCTACTCCTCCTACAGTTTTGGTCTGATTTCAATATAACTTGGCACACAAGTAAACTACACTAAGATACATAATTCTGTTTATCGGTTTTTGATTTGGATGAACGGTGTTGTCGTGGTTACTAAAAATAGAAATTTCTGTGAAATTCTTTCAAAATGCTACTTCTCCTACAGTTTTGGTCTGATTTCAATATAACTTGGCACACAAGTAGACTACACTAAGATACATAATTCTCTATATCGGTTTTTGATTTGGATGAACGGTGTTGCTGTGGTTACTAAAAATAGAAATTTCTGTGAAATTCTTTCAAAATGCTACTCCTCCTACAGTTTTGGTCTGATTTCAATTTAACTTGGCACACAAGTAGACTACACTAAGATACATAATTCTGTGTATCGGTTTTTGATTTGGATGAACGGTGTTGCGTGGTTACTAAAAATAGAAATTTATGTGAAATTCTTTCAAAATGCTACTCCTCCTACAGTTTTGGTCTGATTTCGAATATAACTTAACACACAAGTAGACTACACTAAGATACATAATTCTGTGTATCGGTTTTTGATTTGGATGAACGGTGTTGCCGTGGTTACTAAAAATAGAAATTTCTGTGAAATTCTTTCAAAATGCTACTCCTCCTACAGTTTTGGTCTGATTTCAATATAACTTGACACACAGGTCAGCTAGCTAAGGTACATAAATCTATTTATCAGTTTTTGATTTCGATGAACGGTGTTGCTGTGGTTACTAAAAATAAAAATTTCCGTGAAATTCTTTCAAAATGCTACTCCTCCTACAGTTTTGGTCTGATTTCAATGTAACTTGGCACACTAGTAGACTACACTAAGATACATAATTCTGTATATCGGTTTTTGATTTGGATGAACGGTGTTGCTGTGGTTACTAAAAATAGAAATTTCTGTGAAATTCTTTCAAAATGCTACTTCTCCTACAGTTTTGGTCTGATTTCAATATAACTTGGAACACAAGTAGACTACACTAAGGTACATAATTCTGTGTATAGTTTTTCACTTCAATGAACGGTGTTGCCACGGTTACTAAAAATAGAAATTTCTGTTTAATACACTCAAAATGCTACTCCAAATACAGTTTTAGTCTGATTATAATGTAATGTGGCATGCAAGTAGACTACACTAAAACATAAAGAGACTAAATCAAGGATCATTTTTCTATTAATTGCTGTTAAAAAGTTTCAATTCCCAACTGCCTAAGTACTTTTCTCTTCTTTTGCTATAAGTACAAACCAGTAGAGCTTCAGTCTCGACAGAGACTTCTGGTTGGAGGATAGCTTAATTCAATATGGCAGCCATTTCTTAGCTCTACTGGTCAGAGACCAGAAGAGCTTATGCGATAGTAATGCGTCCGTCGTCCGTCCGTCTGTCTGTCTGTCTGTCTGTCTGTAAACAATTTTTCAAAATGCTACTCCTCCTACAGTTTTGGTCTGATTTCAATATAACTTGACACACAAGTAGACTACACTAAGATACATAATTCTGTGTATCCATTTTTGATTTCGATGAACGGTGTTGCCGCGGTTACTAAAAATAGAAATTTCTGTGAAATTCTTTCAAAATGGTACTCCTCCTACAGTTTTGGTCTGATTTCAGTATAACTTGGCACACAAGTAGACTACACTAAGATACATAATTCTGTGTATCGGTTTTTGATTTTGATGGGTGGTGTTGCCGTGGTTACTAAAAATAGAAATTTCTGTGAAATTCTTTCAAAATACTACTCCCTCTACAGTTTTGGTCTGATTTCAATAAAACTTTACACACAAGTAGACTACACTAAGATACATAATTCTGTATATCGGTTTTTGATTTGGATGAGCGGTGTTGCCGTGGTTACTAAAAATAGAAATTTCCATGAAATTCTTTCAAAATGCTACTCCTCCAACAATTTTGGTCTGATTTCAATATAACTGTGATTACTAAAAATAGAAATTTCAGTTAAATACTCTTAAAACGCTACTCCTCCTACAGTTTTAGTCTGATTATAATGTTATATAATTTATTGCTGTTTTAAAGTTTCAATTCCCATCTGCTTATAAGTACTTTTCTCTTCCTTTGCTACAAGTACAAACCAGTAGAGCTTCAGTCTTGACAGAGACTTCTGGGTTTTTTTTACCATATATGGAACAGTGGCGTAGCATCGTTTTTGAAAGTGGGGGGGGGCCAGCCAGAGAAAAAAAATTTTTTTACTTACCTGAAAAAGTTGACAAGCTCGTGCCTACCTTTAATCAAAAAGTGCAAGCACCAGAGTACAATTTAATGAAAGATCGAACTATATATTATCGATTGTATATGGCGATTTGAGATTCTATGTCTACAATTTTTACAATCCGCGTTCAAAGTTGGCACTTGATTTGAACATATTTTATTGTAATATAATTACAAAGGGATTGAGCACAAGTACTGAATACTTATAACGCCCTTTCCCTATACATGTAAATTACACATTTATATTGTCACAGTTAAACATGCTATATAAAGTATTCAGAATTTGCAAACGTAAACAAAATGATGCATTTTGCATATATGTATGAATATATAAAAGTTAAATTCATATATCAATATTGGTACAGTAATTAACAAGGAAATCTACCAGAATGCTTAATAAATGTTTGAACTAAAGAAAAGAGATGTTCATTCTCTGCAGCACTCAGTGATTCAACCCCCCATAATAAAACATGGCCAGAATTAAAAATATCTTTGTTTCCCCTAACCCGACCCTAAATTCTCAAGTTGGGTCGGTAGGTAGGTAAACAATTTTATTTTCTGACAGCAGCTTTGAAAATACATTCTACAATTTAATTGAAAATTACCTTGATAAATAAGAAAAGTACAAAAGAAAGCGATTTGTGATCAAAATGCTAAGTATCATGCATATGCGGTTTAAAAGCAAAATCCATGATTAATTAATTCACAACTGTTATTTAGTTGAACTTGTGGAATATCTTACGCCATTACATTTATAAAAATTGAATAAAATAGACAAGATTCTCAAATACGCAAAGACCAGACATACGAGTATATTTTTCAAACCTTCAATCAGCCTTCAGAGCTTATAGACGACCAATGTACTTTTTTGATGGCATTGAGATTTGCATTGGTTCTGGATCATTTTGCTTTGGAGTTAAGAAGTAAGTGGCTAATTTTAAATTGCAGGTACAAATCCCAATGAGTAACGTTGAAAACGGTCCTTCAAAGGGGACCATAAAAACTTATGTCCAGTGTCACAGAAGATGCTGGCTCAAAAAAGAGCCCCCCCCCCCACTTCTTAATGGCAAAAAATAGTGCTGAGAACGTCTAAATTTGGAGCAATGGAGAAATGTTTTAAATGTCGTCCTAACAAATCTCGAAGGGATTAAAGGCAAAGAAACAACCAATCTTCAAGGGTCTAATTAAAGAAAAATACACTAGAAGTCTCAGGGAGCTGAATCCTAATTTCAAAACTATTTGGAAAGAGTATGTTAACAATTTTAATTGAATCAAACCGAACCTACAAATGATAAAAATACCACAGTCGCGAAGTTTAACCACTTAATAAAGGCAAGAAGAAAGGACATCTGAATTATATTTATCAGGATGAATATGCAGGCATATCTACAACAACTCCTTTAGTTCCATAATAGCAAATAGTAAACATAGGAACATAGATGAACTGGTTATTAGATCAAATTAATGAAATAAAATGCTGTGAAATTGAATGATGTGTTCACTAGGTGGGCCCCTCATCTACTCATAAGGCGGACCTTACCATGTATTATGTACCTTAAATTCAAAGACAGATTTTTTTGTTTGTTGCTTAAGATCCCTTTCAAAAATTTATTCACTCACATGGAGATGCCAAAACACCTCTGAAACACTCTTAATTAGTCATGATAAATTTTATTATCGAATTGTTTAAAGAGTGAAGAATTCCAATTTACTAAAAGCGTAAGATTGAGACGTCGTCATTGTTCTATGAAGAGCTACTGCCCTGTTATCACATCTGGAGTTCATTGTGTTTCCAACAAATGCTTGAAAATCACAGTAGAACAATGTCGGGGCCGTTCTAATAAAAAACTGATTTTGATGAAATTGTATTTTATAAAACGTGGTTAACAATAAAAAAAATATTTGAATCATCTTACTCAAAAAATCTTTTCAGTCGGTGCCATTTACTTGGGTCGGTCGCGTTAGGGGAAACAAAGGTATTTTTTATTTTGGCCTGAGTGAGAGTGTTTTTCGATTTACTTTAAATTTTAATTTTTTCAAAAGAGACAATTTTTTGTAAGCAATAGACAGTATATTATCAATATGTGGTGACCAACTGGCATCGTGTGAAAACAGTACTCCGAGGTGTTTGTGTTCAGTAATGAAGTCTAATTCACATTGTTGAAAAAGAAGCTTAGGATATTCTATATTTTTCTTTGTGCTAAACAGTATTACTTTTGTTTTAGAAAGGGGTTAAATTTCAAGAACCATTTTTTAGACCATAGTTCCAGAGCATTTAAATCTTTGTTTAAGTCTCTTTCAATTCTTTTCATGTTATGAGACGAATGCTGCAAAGAATTATCATCAGCAAATAATCTACAAAAAGTAACCATATTATCAGCAACATCATTAACATAAATTAAGAACAAAAGTGGTCCTAAAACTGAGCCCTGGGGGAAAACCAGAATAAGGGTTTGGGTGTTGACAATAAGTTGCG